>NW_015651641.1:2001154-2030220 GCF_001515625.1 Sinocyclocheilus rhinocerous
AAAATTTTGTTAAAGTCTTCTTAAAGGCAACATGGTAGGTGGAAAATAAAATTTGACATGTATAATTTAACTGATTGATGTACTATATGTAGGCCTACTATATATTAGGGCTGCACGATATATCGTTTCAGCATCGATATCACGATGTGCGCATCCGCGATAGTCACATCGCAGGATGTGCGATGTTTAGTATACTGATCGTTATATTTATACTGATTGTTTTATTTTTCTCACACACAGACACAGTGTCTACACCGGACTCGACAGCTGTACAGAGATACCCATTTAAATTAAATTTAGTAGCAGAGCTACTGCAAGGGATTTTCAGTGATGGAAATCCATTTATCCTTTGTTGAAACTTCCGCATCGTCGCTGAGAGCGCAGGTCACGGCCGCTTAGCAACCGCAGACGCCACGAAACTCCACGCGTTTTTAGGCGCGACATGTGGACGGCCCCAAAGTCTGTCTACACTGGACGCGACAAAGCGACCTGTGCAAATCATTTGAACTTTGTTGTCAGTACGTCATAAAGAGAACGCGGCATCAGTTTACTGTCGGGGATTTGTCGTGTCGCGCCGCATCCAGTGTAGTCAGTCACACAGCATCACTGATTATAATGGCTTCTATTGTATTTTGTCGCGTCGCACCGCGCCGCTCGCGTCCAGCGTAGACACAGTGTGAGCCACGCAGATGCACGTGAACACTGAATTCTGTTCACTTCTGCGTCTATTTGTGCCTGAAATACTGTGCTCTGCAAGTATCCTTGCAAACGCAGTTGCTTATGGCTTAGGTGAAGGGAAACATTTGAGAAAGAAAGTGGATGTGTAACAGTATATTGGTTCACAGCAGTTTAATGTTCCTGAGGCTTTCTGTGTTATGAATGTTAATCAAACATCAAAACAAACAAATAGAGCTATTGAAGTCATCTGGGTTTTTTTTTTCATATCGCAATATAGCCTATATCGCAGAAAAAAAAAATATCACAATGTGAGTGTTTTTCCAATATCGTGCAGCCCTATTATAAATACAAATGTATGGATATATATCATATATATTTTCCTCATGATTGTGTACATATTTTGCACATATATATTCAAATATACAGGTGCATCTCAATAAATTAGAATGTCGTAGAAAAGTTCATTTATTTCAGTAATTCAAAACATAGTACCATATTTTATTACATGTATTTTTTTTATATAAAATTGCATCCAGCATGATATAGAAGTATTGTCACATATTTTTCAATATATGAAAAGCAACAATTCCTCATGTATTGTTATATATCAACACTATTTTATTCAGTATGTTTTCAATATACATTAAATAATTTAATATATTGATCATTTCTTTGTGAAAGGAAAGTGTGGCACTGTGGCATGTTCATACAGTATATGCTTGTGACAAATAAACTCTGTCATAAGGTTCGAACCAAGTCGAATATAGATTGCTCACTTCGGTTAAAGGAATAATTCACTCAAAAATGAAAACTCTGTCATTCACTCATCCTCGTGCTGTTCCAAATCTTTATTGACAGCTGTGGCCATCATTTACTCACGTCATGGGGAAGAGCAGCTTGCACATTCTGAAGAGAAGAACTGTGTTCTTCATGAGAAAGTGATGACAGAATATCTAAAAGTCTATTTAATCACTTTCATTTGTATTAGTGCTACAATGTGACACAGTAGTTTGACATCATTAGTGAACAAATTTCCATTAGTAAAATATGATCCTCAAGCTTTTTGTTCATATACTTTCATTTACCTTGAGCAATAAATTAAAAAGTTCTTGTAATCACAACACTTGAGAGCCTTAGATTAGAGCGATTTCATGACAGTTGGTTGTTCATCTAATAGTAATGTTGAAAACTTTATCTTGAGGTTTGCCTTCACAAAATGAAGAAACATCCTGTAAATATTTTCAACATATCTTTATGGGAAAATTAATTTGACCAAAAAATCAGTCAGTCATGAATCATTTTTCAAATCTCTTGGCTTTTAATTTTCGGTGGTAAAACATGCAATTAAAACAACTTGAAACTGAACTTGATATGACTCCAATCATGAAAGAGTATTATAGAAGTACATAAAACATAAATGAAAAGATAAGTGAAAAACACACAGACTTTGTGCCCAATAAAAAGTAAGGCATTGGACTAAAAAACGTCTCAGGTTACGTATGTAACCATGGTTCCCTGAGTAGGGAACGAGACACTGCGTCCTCTAGGGGTCGTTATGGGGAACACCTCGTCGTGACCCGTGTCTGAAGCATACATTGAAAAAACACCAACAACACGTTGGCCGGCGACAGCCATGACGTCACTACCGGTGCGACTATAGTATAAATAGATGCCGGGAGAACACATCATCCTCTTCTTCATCTGAAGCTTGTGTCCGAAGCATGGCAAGGAGGCTAAAAACGCGTAACCCTTACCATACAGGATTTCAGAAAAGTGCGCAAAGTATAACGTGCACACTTACCACTATGTGGATTTTAGAAAGTGCGCAAAGTGCTCAGCGTGCCCACTTACCACTATGTGGATTTTAGAGAGTGCACAAAGTGTTCAGCGTGCACACTCACCACCATGTGGATTTCAGAATGTGCACAAAGTTTAGCGGGTGCACTTACCATAGCATGGATTTAAGAGTTTCCCAAGCATCGGTTCACAGATACCCGGAAGTACTGAGCCAAATGGGAGAGGCAAGCTCAAATACAACCCTCTAAGGTGAGGGGAACACTGCCTGAGACAGCATTACACAAGAAGGTTCTCGCAAATGCCACCTATACTTCCCGCTCGATGCCTCAGCAAGAGGGGATATCCTGGTGACCAGGAAGCCCCTCAGGGCGACCTAGATACAGTGTACCAGACAGGGCAGCCTGAAAGCATAAGCCCAGCCCGGACGACCAGGAGATTTTTGCAGTGCTGTGCCCGGGGGCCTGATGACCAAGAAGGCTCCCGCAGAAGCCTGTGACCTGGCCGCATAATCCAGGAAGTATGAAGCCGAAACCAGGTTATCATACCGGCTGGACACAATATCGACGAGTGAAGTAAACACTTCACTCACTTCACTCCACACACAAGGCCAGGACCCCTGGGTTGTTCGGGCTCAGACCTGGACCTTCGTGGAATTAAGGATTTGAAGGCCGCTGAGCGCACCTTCACCTCCCTGACCTTCTTGATCACCCTCTCAACGGAGGTACCAAAAAGTTCGGAAGGCGAAACCGGAGAATCGAGAAGAAAGCCCCTCTCTTTCTTCCCGATATCTGCCAGGTTCACCCACAGATGTCTCTCCGTCACTACTGGCACAAACAAACAACGCATAGATCATGTGTGTCATCGGGTGTCAAATAATGACGACATGGATGCACACATCCTCTAAACGCTTTGCTAGTGCTCACCATAATGATACGAATAAAGATCGCTCTTACCACGGAAATGCACGCTTCAAACAAAACAGTCAGTGAAGACGAAGAAGAGGATGATGTGTTCTCCCGGCGCCTATTTATACTATAGTCGCACCGGTAGTGACATCATGGCTGTCGCCGGCCAACGTGTTGTTGGTGTTTTTTCAATGTATGCTTCAGACACGGGTCACGACGAGGCGTTCCCCATAGCGACCCCTAGAGGACGCAGTTCGAAGTTCCCTTGAAAGGGAACAAACACCTTGATAACACAACTGATAATAATCATAATTTGATAAATGAAGACTATAGGTTTAAGGTGTACATTAAATGTCTTGTTACTAGTAAAGCCCTTGTGTGTGCAAGCATGTATTCTGTGAAATGTTCTGCAGTCAGGGAAGTATATAGGAATGCTTTAAAAAACTACATAATCAGACTGAATTTGTTGTGCTTTGATGACATAAACTCTATGATGGGGTGCAGTCATAAAAAATAAAAAAAAACTACAGTCCCGACACTGATAAATAGAGTTAGAGAAGGAAATGTTTCGATGAGAGTTTACCGGCATCTTAGTCAGAGATTCTAGGTCACTAGGCTGTTAAACTTTTTCATCTATTGTTTGGCTGTCTCTCAAGTGACATTTATTGATTTCCGAAATGTCTGAAAAATAAAAGATCATTATAGTAATACACAATACCAGTCAAAAGTTTTGACACTTGCAATCGAATTTGTTAATCATTGTCTTAAATACATTTTCTTTAAAAGTCTTGCCTTAATGTTTGAATTAGCTTTGTGGACCATATAAATTGTGTGTATGAATAATTATGAATTTTTTAATACAACTAATACTTTTTTTATAAATATTGTTTTATTGTTTGAGAGAATGTCCAGAGCTGAAATCTAAATGCAGATAGAATATAAAATAGTTTTGATATGTTTAGCATTTGGTCACTGCATAATTCCCATTCTTCCATTTAATGTTTCTTTTTTTTTTTTGAATGACCATTATTTTAAAATGTGGAAAATAGTTGTAATAAAGAATGAGCCAGTATGAGTCAGTGTGTCCACACTTTTGACTAGTCAAACACAGGACAATCATGTTTTCAAACATTTTATCTCATGGTGAATTTTATGAACTTGAATATCACATATATATTTATAGATACCATTTCAAATTTTTTTTATATCATGCTTTGTCAGCCATCATACCAACATTCATTTAATTTGTTTATTTAATTTTATTTATTTTAAAACATTTAATTATATAATATGAATTATACAGGTTATAATATGACATACTGCAATATATGCAGTGCTATGAGGTATTAAACAGTTCACTCAAAAATAAAAGAATTCTCTCATAATTTACCCTCATGTTGTTTCAAACCTGTATAACCTGTATTTCTTTCTTCTGCTGATCACAAAAGAAGATATTTTGAAGAACATTGGGAACCAAACAACGTGGGAGCCCATTGTCCTCAACTGTAATCACTGAGACATTTCTCAAAATATCTTCTATTATGTTCCACAGAAGAAAGAAAAACATACAGTTTTGGAATGACATTAGGGTGAATAAATTATGACAAATCTATTGTCCTTGCATTCCTGTAATGTACAGTAACGAGAAGTAGATAAGTGTCAGACTGTCACCTAAAATAAATCAATAAAACAAATAACACATATAGTAAGTGCACTTGTGAAAAGGAAGAAGGAAGTAAATGTGTTGCCCCACCTGAGACTCCACCAGTGATGCTTAACAGAGTGAGGATGAGGGATGGTTTAAAAGCCGTCCACTCCATCACTCAGTACAACACACTCAGAGCCTTGAGTCCAGAAACAGAGAGACAGAGACCTGTTACTCAGGTGAGAAATGCAATGTCTGAAACATCTCTTTAAATGGCTTTTTTTTCTTCTACAAGTTTAATTACACTAATCGTTAAACTGTGATTCTGATTGAAAATGCAAAGAATGTATTTAAAGTAATAATGAATTGCTAATTTAACAGACACCTCTCACTCAAACTGTTGTTTTTTATTGTAAAATTTGTTCAGATCGTTTTAGAATAAATTATATTTGTATTGTTTTTTCTGTGCCCCTTAAAATGTAAAATAGGTTTGTTTAAAAACTGCTAAGTTAGATAACAATGTTATTTTATACTGCAGTCATTTTATTTAAAAAGTTCATTATTTTTATTTATTTTAAAATTGATTGATTATTTCATCATATATATATATATATATATATATATTACTTTAGTGTAGAGTAATTTACCTTCAAAAATTGTTGAAATGCATAAAACTGTACAATTTGTCATGACCATATTGTCTTTTATGTGCTCACTCTAAATGTCTCAATATGTGTTTCAGAGATGAATCTTCACACTTTTCTTTTTGTGGTGGGATGCTGTTGTGCCCTTTCATTGGGTGGTAAGTTTACCAATTGATCATGCAATTGAAAATTAAACTGCTAATGATTAACAATAAAGGATTGATAACATCAAAACACATGTAAAAGTTTTTTGTTTTTTTTCTGGTGCAAGAAATTCAGTCTTGCGCTTTCAGTCATTTAAGCTGTTCATCTGGTGTAACATCCATCTTGGGTGATCTAGTTTCACTTTTTTGTTAATCAAGAAAATAAAACGCTAAATAAAACAAATTAATACAAGGCATAAATGTCTTAGACTGAGGGAAGTTACAGGCTTCACTAGAATTAGTAAATATTAGCCTTTCTAGCTCATGATGTAATACGGTTTTCTTTTTTTTTAGCAGAAGAAGAGAGTCCTGGGAGACGTTTCATTCTAGATTCAATTGAGGAGGCAAAGAAAATTGTTGATGCTGCTTACAAGTATTCTCGAGATGAGTGAGTAACATTTCTAAGAATGTTGCCCAATATTGCTGTTCTGTCATCCCAGTCATTGATCTATTTATTTTTATAAATCTCCCCACTTCCAGGAGTTTAGCAAGGGTGCGCAGAGATGTCATCAAGCCTTCCGACAAGCTACGTCTACTGAAACAGCCAGCTCGAAAGACACGAGAGGCCGTGAGAGCCGCAGACTACATGGTGCAGACACTCAGGCTGATCAGTGAGAAAGCCCATCATGTACACAAGAGGTCCATCAATGCTACAAGTATGATAACAACCAGTTGCAAATCTTGCAAAGCTCAGATCAGCTCTATCACTGTCTGATGTTTTATGCTCAAGACTGTCAATATGTGTTTTCTCCTAGACCTGCTGACTCTAGACGAGCTGAACACCATTGAACGCCTGACAGGCTGTACAGCTCAAACCCGGCCCCCATCTTGCAGGACCACACCCCTCATAAACAAATATCGAACTATCACCAATGTCTGCAACAACCGGTCAGTCTTTCCCTTCTTATACTGGGCAGTCTTTTTCAAAGACTCACTATTTGTCAAGCTAAACAACTAAATTTATAATTCCCAGGAGGAACCCACTCCTTGGTGCATCCAACACCGCTTTTGCCCGCTGGTTGCCTGCTCACTATGAAGATGGCATCTCCCTGCCCAAAGGGTGGGATCCCAACAGATTGCACAATGGTGCAACGCTGCCCCTGGTATGATGGAGATTATGAATAGTTTAATGAAGTTTACTTGACAATCAATGAGGCCACCAATCAATTAACAATGTCTGTATTCTGTCTTTCTCATTGATTGCAGGTCAGATTGGTTTCAAATCGTATTCTAAGCACTGCAGATGCTGACATAGAGAGTGACCGTGAATTTACTTTCATGCTCACCATCTTTGGGCAATGGGTTGACCATGATCTGACTTTAACGCCCTTCTCACCAAGCATTAGATCCTTCAGCAGTGGCCTCAACTGTGATGAGAGCTGTGAGCGCTCTGAACCCTGCTTCCCAATTCCGGTCAGTCAAGGATTGTCCCTCTCTCAAGGATTGTCCTACTCTCATTTTCATATAATAACAGTTTTTAACGTTATATTTCATGTGTAAACACAGGCCCCTCCAGGAGATCGACGCCTGAGTCCTGACACCTGTCTCCCTGTCTTCCGCTCGTCACCTGCCTGTGGTTCCGGGAACACTGCCTATATGTTTGGTGGGAACCCCAAAGTTCGGGAACAGATCAATGCTCTAACAGCTTTCCTAGATGCTGGACAGGTTTACGGGTCCGAGGATGGGCTAGCAAAGGAACTTCGAGATCTGACCAATGATGGTGGTCTTCTACGTGTCAATGATCAGTTCCTTGACAATGGACGAGAGCACCTGCCCTTTAGCAATTTAAAAAGCAAAATGTGTGCCACACGTCAGAAAACCCTTAATGACACAACCTTAACAGAGGTGCCTTGCTTTATTGCAGGTCAGTAACTTGTGCCTTCATAATGCAATTATCAGGCATATTTCTAGTTGTAATATATTAAATCAAACATCTAAAACAGGGGTCTCCAACCCTGCTCCTGGAGAGCCACCGTTCTGCAGATTTCAGCTCCAATCCCGATCAAACACAACTGAACCGGCTAATCAAGGTGTTCAGGGCTACTTGATAATTACAGTCAGGTGTGTAGGACTAGGGTTGGAACTGAAATCTACAGTACAGGACGGTAGCTCTCCAGGAGCAGGGTTGGAGATCCCTGATCTAAAATGTATGGTGTATGCCTATTATTTGCACAACTCCATGTTTGCAAATGCTAATGAACTCTCAATGTGTGTAGGGGATGGTCGTGTTGATGAGAACACTGCGCTCACCTCAATACACACACTTTTCATGAGGGAGCACAATAGATTGGCTCGTGCCCTCCGTGTGCTCAACCCTACCTGGAGTAGCGAAACCCTCTATCAAGAGGCAAGAAAAATTGTGGGTGCCTACAACCAGGTAAAGATACCTAATTGAAAGCACATCAAGCACAAGCAGTTACATGTGGAGTACAACATGCATGATCAACCTTTCCTTTCTCTTTTAGATCTTGGTGATTAAGGAATACTTGCCACATATCGTCGGCCCTGATGCTTACAATAGACATCTCGGACTATATCCAGGTTACGATGAGAATGTGGACCCTACCATTGCGAACGTCTTTGCCACTGCAGCTTTCCGTTTTGCCCACCTGGCCATCCAACCCATCATATTTCGTCTTGATGAAAATTACCAGAACCATCCTCAATTTCCAAGTGTGCCCCTTTACGAGGCCTTCTTTTCTCCTTGGAGAGTGATCTTTGAGGGTGAGTTTGTATGGCTTGTTGCAGCATACCTTTTGAATCCTAAATCTGCCACAACTTTTTCTCTATCTTATTTTACTTCTGCTTTACGTTTTGCTTAGGGGGCATTGATCCTCTGCTTCGTGGACTGATTGGTCGGCCAGCAAAACTGAATACACAGGACCACATGTTGGTGGATGCTCTTAGAGAGAGGCTGTTTGCCTTTACATCCCACATTGCTTTGGACTTGGCCGCCCTCAACATGCAAAGAAGCCGTGACCATGGTATACCAGGTAAATATTCTGGACTCATACACAACACATGCACACCAAGCCTCAGAACACTTTAATTCCAATCATGTGAAGCCAACCCGACTTAATGCTGCAATATCACTTCATGTGTTTTTCAGAGATGACTTACTGAGTATCCATCTGTTGTTCCTTTTAAGGCTATAATGCATGGCGTCGGTTCTGTGGACTCTCCGCCCCTCAAAATGAGCAAGAATTGGGTGTGGTAATGAACAACACTGAATTGGCTCGCAGGTTGATTGAGCTTTATGGCACCCCTGAGAACATTGACATTTGGTTGGGAGGCGTCGCAGAGCCTTTTGTTCCTGGTGGTCGTGTTGGTCCTCTTTTTGCCTGCCTCATCTCTACACAGTTCCAACACATCCGCCAGGGGGACAGGTAAATATCTCTGTGTATTTAGTCCAGGGGTGTCCAAGCCTTCTACTGGAGGGCCACTAACCTGCAGTGTTCAGCTCCAACCCTAATTAAACACACCTGAACCAGCTAATCAAGGTCTTCAGGAAACTTCCAGGCATGTGTGTTGGGGCAGGTTGGAACTAACCTCTATAGGATACTGCAGGAGCAGGATTGGACACCTCTGGTTTAGTATATGAGACTAGTATGTGTTTGAAAGGTGTTAATGTCAAGTGTCACATTGTGTTAAGGTTATGGTTTGAGAACTATGGAGTGTTCACCACCAGACAAAAGGCATCACTGGCCTCTGTTTCGCTAGCACGCATCATCTGTGACAACACCGGAATCCGCAGAGTTCCCTACGATCCTTTCCGCTTCACCAGTCCTGCCAGTTTTGTTAACTGTGGGGATATCCCAGCCTTTGATCTCACCCCTTGGATTGAAACCAGTAAGACACCAGAGCAAATAAGTTCTTAAATGCATGTGCAACATAGTCATACATAAGTCTTCTTTCTTTGACTGCAAATTTCTGCCAAAATTTCTTACTACCTTTATATGTGCTTGTAGAGTACCTAATTTTGGGTTGTATAGGCACATATCAGGTATTGAAAAAAAATTAACAATCTGTTCGCATGGTCACCATAATTTGGTTAAGCTGTAATTCAGTGTTTGACCTTTCAGATAACAGTGGCATCCACAATTCAGACATTGGAAATGAGGTTAGACAAGTGTTTTTCTCCTAAATGCAAGCAAAAAGAGCAAGTGATTTTGTTTTGCATATGACCTATAATTGAGTTTAAAATGACAATCAATTCACTGCAAAATCTGTAAACCGGACAAAGCTTGAGTATCTTCTTTGGTCTTCTTTGCTGTACACTGGATTGGCGCAGTGACATATATTAATACATTTAAATGTCACAAATATCAAGCAATATTTCATGACTGCACCTGAACTGCACCAAACCTTTGTAAGCTGTCTAGCCCTTCTTTCTGCATTTGCTTGCTTCAAGGGGATTTGCTTAGGTTTGGGGAATCTTTTACATTTAAATATGTGATTGCAAACAGTTAAGCTTATAGTACAAGCATATAACATCTATTCATTACCTCTCAGATACAGAGTCCTTCCAAGGACCTCCTGGACCCAGAGGACCCCCAGGGCAACCTGGTAAGCCAGTCATATATAAAACATGCCCTCCAAACATTACTTAAAATATCACTTAAAGATTGTTTATCATTTATTCTAATATTTAATTTTTCCAGGTCCACAAGGTGTAGCAGGTCCCCCTGGACCTCCAGGACCTCCCATTAATACCACAGGACAACAGTCTGCCTTTTTTGCTTCTGTTGGCACCATCCTTCCTGTCACTGCTAAGGTTGTTGTGTTCAATCAGGTCCTTTACAATGGACAGAACCATTATAATCAAACATCCGGACAGTTCGTCTGCCAGATACCTGGTGTATATGAGTTCCAGTTCTCATGCCTAGGAACTCGGACTTTGGGTACTGTCACCTTAAAGAAAAATGATGCTGTACAGCTAACTGCTGAAACAATTATCCTTAATACACGATCATTAGCTGAAGGGAGCGTGGTTCTGAACCTGCAGAGAGGAGACTCTGTGTGGATAGAGGCTTCTCGGGGTGCTAATGGTATAGGCAGATCCAGCTATTTCTCCGGCCATATTCTTTTCCCTGTTTGAGACTATTGTTTATAATGCATTATTATTTTCCTTTTATATAGCTGTTGTTTTTAATATTATAAATGCAGTTGCATACAAATGCACATATCCTGGTGATAGGAATAGCTAAAAAAAAAAAGCCTATAAAATGCAAATAATAAATCTGCTATGTTTCCATAGTCTTTTAAAAAATTGATTGTTACTGTATCTTTTAAGTAGGAGTCCTTTTCTGTTGTTGGTGGTGTTTGTTAGCTATGCAAAACTAAGGATTCAGTTATACTTAGTCTTTGAATTTTGAATTGTTTAAAGCTCAATTCTTCATTTAGGAACATGGATGTAACTGATCATTGTTATTTCTTTTATGTACTGTATGTTGATATTTGTTGTTTTTGGTTTTGTTGTTAGATTGCAACAAAATATTCTGTAGTCCATGGTTTGACAGTTATTTTTGTGTATGCTTTTAGCAAAGTGAAATAAATGAATGAATTTTCTGAATCATCAATTCATTATTGGCCTTGTTCTACTTCCTAAATCGTGAGTATGAATACACAACCAAAAGGGATAATATTTAATACATAAAAGGTCCAAATTAAAGTTGTGACTTGTCAACACAAAACATATCAATAAAGACAAATTTATAATGCATTATTATTTTCCTTTTATATAGTTGTTGTTTTTAATATTATAAATGCAGTTGCATACAAATGCACATATCCTGGTGATAGGAATAGCTAAAAAAAAAAAAGCCTATAAAATGCAAATAATAAATCTGCTATGTTTCCATAGTCTTTTAAAAAATTGATTGTTACTGTATCTTTTAAGTAGGAGTCCTTTTCTGTTGTTGGTGGTGTTTGTTAGCTATGCAAAACTAAGGATTCAGTTATACTTAGTCTTTGAATTTTGAATTGTTTAAAGCTCAATTCTTCATTTAGGAACATGGATGTAACTGATCATTGTTATTTCTTTTATGTACTGTATGTTGATATTTGTTGTTTTTGGTTTTGTTGTTAGATTGCAACAAAATATTCTGTAGTCCATGGTTTGACAGTTATTTTTGTGTATGCTTTTAGCAAAGTGAAATAAATGAATGAATTTTCTGAATCATCAATTCATTATTGGCCTTGTTCTACTTCCTAAATCGTGAGTATGAATACACAACCAAAAGGGATAATATTTAATACATAAAAGGTCCAAATTAAAGTTGTGACTTGTCAACACAAAACATATCAATAAAGACAAATAACTCTCAGTGGTTATGTTGTAAATCAGTATGCTTGTTACTGCAGTGGAACGTGTCAGCAGCTGCAGCATCAGCTCCTCCAGCATGCAGGTCTCTGCTAACCTGGCTTGATTTCGTGTGACAGGAATAGCATGGGGAAGCATTTCTTCACAAATGTTAACCATGTAGCACCACAGAAAACATTCTCACTTACAACATTAACTGAAAAGGGTTGTAGCAACATCATGAGGATAGCAAGTTGTGGACATAACCACACTACCCACAAGCTGTTGTGATTTCTTATGTTAATATATATTCATATAGCTAGAAACATGAGATAATGTGCTTGTTAATGTTTACTAAACTTATTAAACTTTACCTAATGATCAACAGATAATTGATGTCAATTACAATGCTTACAAATCTCATTAAACGTTTAATTCTTAAGGTCATGCACTTCTTGAAAATCTACAAATTAAAAGCTTTGTTAATGTACAACACTTTTGTTGCTATTGGTGTGTGATATGGGTAAGGTTAGGATTTGTAGATGGGTCAGTTTGATTAAGGGAACACGGTTCAATCTGTTTATATTACATTGTTTTGATAAATGAACAAGTATTTTCTTGAAAAATGGATTTGTTTTCTCCTGCTGATGTATGATTCAAGGAATACCCCGTTTAATTATGTAGTATACTAATATACGTGTTGAGGCAATAAAAACATGTTTTGCACCCAATTTGCAATGTGTGTTACGTCTTTAAGAAGCATTTACATAAACTTGACTAACCACCCTTTACACTAACGTTGTTACAGCAGCTAAAAGACCAATGCCCATAAAGGTACTGAATGATTAGTAAACGTTTATAAACATTTACAAATGATGAATAGTTTCAACTTTAGAATGGGTATTGCAAAAACATGAACAAATTATTAATAAATGATTTGTTAAGATGTGTAAATAGTAGAAAACTACACAACAAATGGAGACTAAATATAGGACCTTTACAGACTGAGATTATGAGTTAATGAATAATAACATGAATAGTTCAGTGAATAGCAAAGAGCTTAAAATGACTAATTAAGCTATTTTTAATAACACATAAGCTTGTAATCGTTGTATAATTTCTGTTAAAATCATTTGTAGATTTTTTTTAAAGTGCGTGATCGTATGAATTGAAAGTTTAATGACATTTGTAAGTATTTTAATTTACATGAAATAATGATCTGTTAATCATTAGGTAATGTTTAATAAACTAAGTACATTAGTAAACATTAACAAGCACATTATCTCATAGCTATGTCAATATTAACTAATGATCTGTTAAGCATTATATAATAGCCTAATGTTTGTTAATGATTTATTATTGAAAATTATTATAAAATGTTACCAAAGTGGGAATATAATGGCTTAAAATTCACATTTGAGATAAGACTGTGTGTAATTAAAATTGTAGACATACATGTTACAGTCAAGTACGTTAAGCACAGACCTTATTTTGCTCATGAATCCCATATACTGTTATTTTACAACGAATGGCAAATGCTAATTCTCTTCTGGTTTCAGGATTACAAACTAAACAAATTTATGGACACTTTTCACCTTTTTGGTTTTAAAGGGACCATATTTATATTAAGAAAACTTTCCTGGCTAACCAGCAGGGAACGTTCTGGGAACGTTACTCTTAGGTTATAATAAAAGAAAATAACCAAATGGGAATCAAATGGCAACATTAGGGGAATGTCCTGTTTTTTGGTTCGGCCAAGTAGGCTACATCCAGGATTTTCGGTTTCAGCCCACAATTTTCATTTCATTGCATCCCTGAATTAAACTGCAGCATAATAAACTTCTAGAAGACTATATTATTTTTTGCATTCTCATTTGCTCTAGCAGCAAAAGAAAAATGCTCTATTGTGTTTCCACAACTTTCTAAATCAGGAGAAATTAAATATAGACGGATTACGGCAGTCAGAAGAGAGAAAGGTGTTAAAACTACAGTCATTCTCAGGAGCTGTATAGAATTTTTTTTAAATCATTGCATTAATTTTTGTTTGTTTGTTTATTTATTTATTTATTGTAATTTAATGCCAGGGTAATGACACAACGCAGATGCTAGTGTTATAAAAGCATTATTTAAAAAAAAAAAACAGGGCAGCGATTAGTAGAAGCCTTAATTATGGCAATTACGATGTGGCGTGAACGCACTTTATATTCCGGTCCTGTGGAGGGCAGCACATCGAGACCGATCCAAAGACGAACATTTGTTTGTGGAAGTAACAAGTCTACAAAACGCGTCCAGATGATTTACACTACTTGTGTTCTGGTTAAAGACCGTGCTTCGCTGGTTATGAAGAAGAAGTCGAAGACGAAGACGAAGCCCATGACGGATGTGTCTTCACGTGCTGGTCTCGTGTTTCCCGTCGAGCGCTTTCAGCAAGCATTCGGCGACGGAAAGCTCCCGCGGGCAGTCGACGAGGAAGCGGTGGTGTTTCTCACAGCCGTGCTGGAGTTCCTTGTGGCCGAGATCTTGACTTTGGCGGGACAAGATGCTGAACTTAATCAGTCTAATAAGATCACATTACATCATCTCCCTGGACTGCAGGACAGAAAGAGATACGCAAAGTTGTTGAAACTCTGTAAAGAAGAGGAAGAGGAGGAAGAGGAGGAGGAGGAAGCGGTCGGTGTAGCGCCGTAGTTCACTGCACTTTTGTTGCCTTCTGACTGAATGATGCACGAACATTTTATTACATCTTCAGCGTTTTTTGTCATATAAGCACACTGACTGTACAGATCTGTCTCCTCTGTTTTGCTTGACATGCTGCGTCTCAAAGCTCTGCTTTACTGCTTTTATTGATAGATACACTTTGTCTTTTAGGGCTGTGCAATCTTTCTTGAGCAAGCGTTTTAAACTTGCTCTGATCTGATGGAAATAAACTTATTCGCATATTGGCGCTGTTTTAATTTTAACAAAAGATCTCCACTATTACGCAACATAAAAAATGAATAAATAATAAATATAAAAGCAAACTTGGACCACAAATCAGTTTTCCAGGCGTTTTCAGCCAACTAGAAACCATATAAGTTTAACATTTTCTTTATCTACCTACTTTATCTCGTTAGATTCGATGTTAAATTCCACTATTCTAATCTCTTCTGTGACCGCTGGTCTGGCCTATTCTTTAAAGAATTTTCCTTTACATTGGATTTTTATATCATTATTATAGTGAATCAGTATAACTAATGTATCTATCCTAAGAGCATATTAGAATAATATCCTTTTAAAATTAACTACATGTTTAGGGTTAGATACTGTATTTTTTTAGTATCACAAATATAATTTATTCCCACCCCATAAAAATGACTTATGTGGCCCAGTTGCATTAAAACACAATACACTACTGTGTCTATATATATAGATAGATAGATAGTCATTATTGTATCCCTTATTATTTTACTTGTCTTGCAAGTAATCTGTTTTGTAATTTGTGTTTCTGAATGCTGCTGTCCAAATTCAGGATCCCTAAAATAATGTAGGAAGACTAAATTGATTGAAATTAATTTCAGTTCACAAAAGTAAAGAACAAAGTAAGGGATATTAGATATTTTCAAACATAAAATGTTTTTAAAAGTCAGTGATTTGAAAAGTGAACATGAACAAGATGCTAGATGATGATAGTTACAGAACTTTGCCAACAGGTGGCGCTAGGACTACACTATAGTGAAAAGTGACAGTGTTTGGAACAGCATACTACTATATTACTCTCACTATTGCTGCAGTGAATAGCATGTATACTGCAAACAGTATGTAAATGTCTTTTCTAGTGTGATGGAAGAGATGTTTATAAAGCAGCAAATTTTTTTTTGCATCATACTCCTATAAATTACAAAATTTTTACATAAAATTGTGTTTAAAAATATTTCCAACTCATCGTTGTTTGCTGAATTGAACATGCATCATGATGAGGTCATATGACAAGTACACATCTTATTAATTAATAATTCTATACCCATTAAAAGACACAAATCCATTTCAGTTGTATTTGAATATTTACATTGTAGATATTTTCAAACATAAAATGTTTTTAAAAGTCAGTGATTTGAAAAGTGAACATGAACAAGATGCTAGATGATGATAGTTACAGAACTTTGCCAACAGGTGGCGCTAGGACTACACTATAGTGAAAAGTGACAGTGTTTGGAACAGCATACTACTATATTACTCTCACTATTGCTGCAGTGAATAGCATGTATACTGCAAACAGTATGTAAATGTCTTTTCTAGTGTGATGGAAGAGATGTTTATAAAGCAGCAAATTTTTTTTTGCATCATACTCCTATAAATTACAAAATTTTTACATAAAATTGTGTTTAAAAATATTTCCAACTCATCGTTGTTTGCTGAATTGAACATGCATCATGATGAGGTCATATGACAAGTACACATGTTATTAATTAATAATTCTATACCCATTAAAAGACACAAATCCATTTCAGTTGTATTTGAATATTTACATTGGGCCTGCATGTATGTGTTCCTTATCAGGAGACGTTTATCTCTTTAGACAATACATTTTAATATTGCTTTGGAAATATTTGTATATATATTGTCTGTATTATTTAGCTAATTCTACTTTCACAATATTATTTTTGTCCCCATTGTCTATATTTGTATTAATAGCCATTCAGACTAAACTCTCTTTCTTCTGCTGCTTTCAATCAAACAACTTACAATATCACCCTATTATGAGAAAAAAAGATGCAAACAAGGCCAGACTACAAAACCACTGATGTTCAGAAGAATGTCTGTGGAAATCTAATGTTTAGCCAAAGTCTGGCCTTACTTTGAATTCTTCTTTTGTCACCACCAGTGATAACATTGAGGTTTACTCCTACCCATAAACAGCCCCCATTCCATGGGATTTATAATGAGGGAACTCAAAAATGACCCAAAGGGAATTACAGAAATGTTTAGAAGGCAATATGGAAAGACGTTACTATTTGTGTTCTGCGAAAGGCGAGAAGGACTCCTCCCCTTGTTCACTCTCAATGAATTCTCTCCCAATCCAGCCTACTCATGCCGAGTGCCACGTAGGCCTGTGTGGATGTGCACAATACCAGTTAAGGCTTCGCTGCTTGCCTCTGAGTAATGGAAACCTGCTGTTTTTTCAGGGGAAATCATCTGAAACGAGCTGTTCCGAGTTACTAGTTACTATTTTGATACACTTCTCCAAGTTATAGATTTGATATATCAGTTAATTTACAATTTAAGTTGTTTAAAAAGGTTTTATTATATGAATTGATGGGCAGTGTAATGTCAGATATTTAAAAAAATTAAATAAAAACAAAACAAAACCGATATACAGCATTTGCATTTATACGTCACCGTTTGGTCAGTTACCCGGATGCGCGGCCATATTGTAGATACTCGGATGTAAACAACAGCATGGATTGCACTGCTAATGTACTATTGAAGACATTGTCTAAACTACAGAAAATACGTGTGGAAGCTGCTAAATCATATAGAGAGGGACTTAGAAAGCAGGAAAGGGCACAACATTGTGACAAACTAAAGTTAGGTGGTAAAGATCCGTACGAGTTGGCTCCTTTGTCGTGGACTGATGACCCGACAATTCTTCCTTCTGTTTCTTATCCCGACATAAGCTGCGCAAATTGAAATTGAAAATTGAAAATATGCCCACTGGAAACACTTAATTTTGCAAAAACTCCCATATATCTAAAAAAAATTACGCTTGCATGAGGGGATTTTTCAGGCAATTCGAAAAAGGAATATTTAGCAAAATTGCAATGGAAAAAGTTTTGTCGCATTTACAGGTCACCTGGCATACGTAAAAGTCACATGATCATTCTTTAATGTACTATAACCTCCAATAAACACCTCATACGTGGCTGCTTTCAAGTATAAGGGGCTTCCTGGCCATTAATTCTTGGATAACTCCTTATTTACACTGCACACGTCTGCGGAGCATTACAGCTCCAACACGGCCACTGGAGCTGATTGCGTCCACTTTAGTCAATGCTTGTGTTTGTAGCAGCTGGGCCGTGGTACGTTTCAGAAGCATCCCAAAAGTGGCTCTCCACGCTGCTTCGTTAAAGATACACATCAACGTCTCCTTCGATTAAAAATAATGGCTAGTGTGATGGTTGTGATATAGTAAACCTACCAACATCCATCACCATGACTTATCGTGAGAGGAAAAAAATTACATTTAGTCGCATAACATCGGTTCATGGAAACGCCGTCATTTCCCAATAGTTTTTTATCGACATTTATAAAATATCACACAATTTTTGCACAAATCTGTAATGGAAATGCAGCTATAGTGAACTACTTCATTTTTTCGCCAAGCCCATACACGAGTTCCGTTTGGTTCAGTGGCATTGTTTATGTTCAGTGCCACCAATATGGCCGACTTCTATATTTTATTGATGACATGTCGTGATAACACCCTATTGGGATTTTTTTTCGTAAGTTAGTGAGTTCATGAAGTCCATTTAAGCGCTACTTTCCAAATACAGAACATTCTACAAACGTTAGTATTGGGTTCGGTAACTATAACATTCCTAGAACATTCTGGGAACACAAAACAACATTGTCGTATTACTACAATAAGGTCTCCCCTTTTCCTCTGAAGTTCAGGAAAGCGATTAGCGAATGTTTTTATGTTGCTTGTGTAAGTCACATTCGTTGCTTGCCGGCAAAATCCAGTCAATTTCAAACGGAATCTGCACTACTGGGTTCACGGTCACCATGCAGATTTCGTTCCTGTTCAAGATTTCGCCGCGTTGACCAACAGAAAGTGACTTCTGTGTGAGCAGTTCTTTATGCGTCACTTTAATATTGATAATGGGCAACTGGATATTTTTGTCTGCGAAACTGACCGCACCGACGCCTTCCAATTCTGTGCCTAACTGATTATTCATCGCAGCTTTGCCTCATTTCCTTTTGACTACCACTTTTAGGCCATCTGTGTTTTCAGCAGACGACTTTTACTGCATTACCTATCAACTGAAGAGAAAGCAAGCAACGTGGACAGAGGAACTAGGTTAATTACTTTCATATGTGGTTCTACAGTCTGAGGAATGCAGGAGCGACCGCTGCCAGAGAAGAGAAGAGGGAAGCCCGGGTGCTGAACGTACCGGGTGATGTACGAAAAACAACAGTGACCCAGTACAGCTGGTTCTGTTCATGTGGCTCTCAAGACGACGAGCACAAAGTGTTTTCTATTTTTCTTCCGCACAGACCGACTGCAATTGGCATGTCAGACAGCTACAGTGGAATGCAATACTTTATTAAAACGTTTGAACTTGGCCTTTGGAATATGAGCAGATATTCGGAGCCTGCGCTTCATTCTCTGAATACCCCATCTGAGTCCTTGTGAAGAAAAACACTTTTATTTATCTCTTTGAATGCGCCAGCAGATCGTGGAGCAGGATAGGCATTTACGGTTTTATTTGTTGTTGCAATGTATTTCATTTTATTCTTTTCATAGCCTACTACTCTTGAGCCAACTGCAACGTTTTCACATTGTTAAAAAAGTTCACCTGAGACTCACATACCTCCAAGGAGGTTTGGGCAGACGTCCATTTTTGTGCAAAATTAGCCCCACTGGCACGTTTCAGCATTACTGTAGATGGTTCAGGGAGGTCATGTAGTTCATAAGGCCCATTTTGAGTCTAAAGTCTGTGTGGGCAGGGTTTGAAATTAACTTTTTCACTCACCAGCCAATTTGGCTACTACATTTTTAAGTTACCGGCCATTCATAATTTCTACTAGCCAAAAAAATTAAACAAATAAATTATGAAAAAAAGGCCAGAGGTAAGCCAACAGCTTGAGGCTGTCCACACTGGATGCGACAAAGTGACCATTGCAAATCATTTGTACTTTCAACGTTTAACTGATACAGTTCTTAACACTTCACTGATTTATCATGACACAACTGGAGAACATGGCATGGTTTTTACACATAACATGCTGCAGACAGTTTCCTGGATGCTGATTGGTCGATGCAGCATTCCAGCTGTGACATGAATCACCTATTCACTTCCGTATATAACTGCGCAGTTTAGTTTGAATGTCAGACACTACATTTTATAGCTAAAATCAGTTTGTTCAAAATAAAATAAAACTATATATTTTGAATTAATATTAATATTATGAATAAATTTTTGAAATTAATTAAACATTTTAACGTTTTAAAAATATTTTTATTATTTATTTTTAGATGGTAATTATTTTATAAAAGCAATAGGTTGTTTGCAATCACGTGATTCTGATGACGCGCGAAATGCAGCTGGAGGGCAGGAAGTGATTTTTCTCTCCATAGAAATCACTAGCAGAAACTCCAAAATGCCAGTGTTTTGCATTGTTTATTGATGCTCAAATCGGACAAACCGATAAACCACAAGGAGCTTTTATCGTGTACAAAAATGTGTTGCTCATAAGTTGGCAACTTCCCAAGTAAATGAATAAAAATTACTATTAATTATATCTTTGATAATTACGTTGCATAATTACTATGGGTTAAAATGATTTGCATCACATCCACTCGCAAAATGCATAATCTATCCACCATGTATTGGTTAAACTATACCACTCAAGATATATGAAAAATTCTAAAGTAAAAAAAAGAGCAAGACGCCATCGGATCCTCCCCTTGTATTTTAATTGCATAATTACATGTGTTTAATTTAATTGAAACTGTTAGTTTACAATAATGGCATCCTTGCAGGAAATAAAAACGACTAAGGTAGTTTGCTGCTCAGGGTGGTCTGATGGTTTTTCGAAGGGTTTTTGTCACTTGGCAGGTGGTCAGGCTAGTTTAAGCTGCTTTAAATAACTTTCTTGTATTTTAATTTTAATTCTGTGCATTTTCGTGTATTTTTGTAATAAAACACTTCAGTGTTTCATAGGTTTGCCTGATCTTGTTGGAGACCCATACTACATCCAAGCGTCCGCCTATGTGCAGAGCATTCCAATGTACAATCTCAGATGCGCCGCTGAGGAAAACTGCTTGGCGAGGTATTATTGTTGATATAAAACAGAAGAACGTAATCAAGATTTTTGGTGCAGTGTTGCAACCAGAGAAGGAGAGTTAGCACTCTCACATTCCTCCAAGTGTATCCCATTCTATTTAAATCCCATGTGGTAGGAACATCCTATAACTCAAACCAGCCTTGTGAGAGCGGAAAGAATTAAACGAAAAGTCCTGCCATGATGGGAAGTGAGAAACTCTACAAACAGATTTCACATAAAGCTGTTTACATGGAAAGATTAATCACATGCATGACTGTGAAACACATTACTGGGGCACACAAGAATAGTCCAGTCCAGTTTCTTTGGAAACGTGCATCTGTAGTTGTTCCATGTGCGCTTGAAATGTGGCCACGGGGCCAAGATACACATTCTGAAAGCTGTTAGGACAATATGAGAAACTCAAGGAATGTCTGATATTTTGTAACCATTGGGCCGTTTTTGTTGAGCAGCACTGCATACAGTTCCAGCGTGAGAGACTACGACACGCGCATGTTGCTGAGGTTCCCGCAGCGAGTCAAGAACCAAGGTACCTCCGACTTTCTTCCCAGCAGGCCGCGCTACAGCTGGGAATGGCACAGCTGCCATCAGTAAGTCCGAATCTGACAGGTCCAGGCATTTGCATCGTTTTCTGATGCTGCATGTTTAGTAATGCATCACAGACCACTATTAAGAACCCTAAAGGGAGCAGATATGATGCAATGAACTGAATTCCTTAGGCAAAAGCAAGATTGTGAAGCTTTATCATGGTTTGAGCGTTGTATCTGACTGAATCTAGTGCTGGTGGTGCTGTTTTTTACAAGGAAAAGGGTCTGTGTTCTTGTCTAAATGGTTATGGCAGAGGCCCAATATTGCTGCTTATATTTCAGTTGACTCAGTAATGGCTCACTGCATAGTTTTGTCCTGAAGTAAAGCCGTGCCTCACCATCAACTACGGCTTACATTTGGACAAGCTCCAGTGTATACAATGACTTTAGGTCTTATGCATAACCGAGGCGTAAGGTCTGTGTGCTGACCTGCATTTATTTGATGTGCCATAATATGAACGTCTTCTGTTTGTTATTTATGTTTTATACTGCACAATTTTTTTAAGCTGGGGCTATTGAACCGTCCAATAAGATAATATGAAGTGATTTTGGGCTATGTTTTTGGGCTATGGGTTTTAAGGAATATTTCACCCAGAAATTACTTTTACGAGTCATTTACTCATTCCAAACCTAAATGACTTTGTTTATTCTGTAGAACATAAAAGGAGAAATTTTGAAGAATGTACTGGTCGCATTTTTCCATATAATTGCAATGAATAGAGACTGAAGCTTTTAAGCTTCAAAAATGCAAAAATTCATAAAAGTAGTCAGCATGACTTGAGTGCAATATTTCTAGTGTATGTCGGATTTGTGAATGAATTGTTCTTTTGAGTTGGATCTTGATAATTCAATGAATCGTTGATTCAGTTCTCAAAAATGGTCTGAATAATCCAGTTCACAGAAACCGTCTGAAAGATTTATTTACAAATATGAATTATTTCTTCACAAGTCAGACTGATCTGGTTCAACTCAATAACTCCAGTAACAGTGATTCTCAAATTAAAAGCTTACTAGGAGGAGAAGATGACATTTCAGTCTGTTTCTTATACAAAGCTATTGTCTGGCTTCAGAAGACTTGAAATATAGCACACAAATCATATAAAAATACTTTTATGATGGTTTTTGCTACATTTTCAAGCTCGAAATTCCCCATTCATTGTAATTGGGAAAAAATGCATGAAAAACGGTTTTAAAATGGTCTCCTTTTGTGGTTAGAACATGAAAAAGTGAAGTAAATTACGAGATAATTGAAATTTTTGGTTGAACTGTCTCTTTCACAATTTCACTGGCACCATTGAGACTATTTGAGGTGAAATAAGCAGAGGTTTGCGTGGTGTAAATTCCAGCTCACACATTGGCCATGGAGTTCTTTTGGAAAGGCTCTGCACGACATTCTTTTCTTCCTGAAGATCTGATATATGTCCCAGTGTTTAGGAAATTCATTAATTGGATTAAAGCGTTGAAAATGAATGGCAGGCATTCTAAATCCTATTAACTAACCCAGCTAGCAATGAGATTCCCAGAGGCAGGCAAAATTTGAAAAGCACCAGTTGAAAGTGATGCATGATGACAATCTGATTTACTTTGCTGTTTCTAGGCACTACCACAGCATGGACGAGTTCAGTCATTATGACCTGCTGGAATCCAGTTCACAGAGAAGAGTAGCAGAGGGACACAAGGCCAGTTTCTGTCTGGAGGACACGTCCTGTGACTACGGCTACTACCGACGATATGCCTGCACCTCCCACACTCAGGTCACTCTCATTTATTATTTATGTATATATTTCTGACTCCAAAACTACATAACTGATAGGAAACCTGTGACTGGTTTGGAACATTGTATGTTATAAAAATAGTGCTTCTCATAAAAAACACACAGAAGACACAATTCACCATTGATTTCTAAAGACTTTGAGGTTAGCGTGTTGCTAAGCTAACAACAATACTTCACATAAGAAATACATTAATTTACATAACTGAAATTAAGCCTCATATGTGACTAATTTGGAACTCTGTACATTATCAAATTTGTTTTGCTTTTTATGAAAAATTCACAGAAGACTCAATTCACAATGGATTTCAAAAGCCTTTGAGGTTAGCATGTTGCTAAGCTAACAATACTACTCCAGTAAACTTAAGAAATACATTAAACTACACAACTGAAATGAAAGCTCACATGTAGCAGCTTTGGAACTTTGTACATTATAACAATAGCGCTTCTCATGAATAACTCACTAAAGACTCATCACAATGGATTTGTAAAGATTTTGAAGTTAGCACGTTGTTAAGCTAACAACACTACTCAAATAAACAAATATTGGATAAAATATCCAAATTTTCTTAAGAAAATACTGATATGTAGATATATTCATATTTATCCTGCATTGTCCACCATCTTGGATGGATTCACAGTGCATTCTGGGATCAACATGTTTGTCAAGAATAACTGCCAATGTATAATTACATCGTGAACACATCTGATACATTAAAATACTGCCTATGTAGGCAGCTCACTAGGTTTTAGGACACAGCCAATGTATCTGTTATAAGCAATCGACTGTCAATATTATGAATCACAGATATTGCAAGAAATAATTAACCTTAATGAAACATGTTTAACCCTATACTTACCATTGCAGTACCATGATTGTATAATATGTTAATACCATGGTACTTTGAAAAATACCATGATGCTGTATTATACCTTGGTTTTTACATTGTACTTCAAGGTAACGTAACCATTTTACATGTGCATGTGCTGAAAGTAAACTGTTGTTGTATTTCCAGGGCCTGAGTCCAGGGTGTTATGACACTTACAATGCCGACATCGACTGCCAGTGGATAGATATTACTGATGTGAAACCTGGAAACTACATCCTCAAGGTTTTTGGCCTTAATCAAGAGTTACTGCATTCAAGAAATATCCAATATCACGTTCCTGACTTCCAGCCTGTTTTTCTTTTTCTGGTTTAGGTTAGTATAAATCCCAGTTACCAGGTGCCAGAGTCGGACTACAGTAACAATAATGTGCACTGCGATGTACGTTACACCGGAAACTACGTTTATGTTTCAGGATGTCATATTTCACAGTGAGTATGCTTCATTTATTTTATATTGTATACTGTATATTTCAATTGACTAGTTAAACCAAAGACATTAATATGCTATGTTTATTTCAGGTATTAAGAATCTACTAAAGGATCCTAAGGAATAGGGAAAGATAATCAGAAATGAAGTTTTTGATGATAAAAAACCTGCGACAAAGTGAACAGATGAATGGACGCCGATCATGGGCCACTTTCCTGTTTGTGAGAGCCAATAATCAGCAGGGCATTTTAGTGTTGACTATGCCACAGAATATAAAAACCTGAGGCATTAATCCAGTTTTACAGTGAATTGCATTATTCTTTTTTTTTGCTATGAAATTACTAAGCAAAAATGAAAAAAGAAAAACAAAGAGTCCAGGGTCATATTGTGCTGGATTCCTATAGAAATTTGGATGAAACCGTTTGCAGAGATACCACACATTCCCCAAATCATTCAGCATCATTCTCTCAGACTGATAAATGATAAACATTAAACCTTCAGATATTGATCCACACTGGGGTTTTTACCTTAAACATGCTTTAGTGTGCTAGAGCGATGCTTTAGTTGTGTATTCTAAGTAGATATTTATATACAGATGCTCATATTAGTGCAACACGTTTTATATATGAAATGAAAATTACTTGAATAAATAACTTCACACTCAGCCTCATTAAATGACATTCAGAAAATGTTGTTTGCTCAAAATAAATATTATATGTGCTGTTGTTGTTTTTTGTTTGTGTTTTTTGCAGTTTTTGCAAACCGTAACCAAACTTTGGGGTGCACTTAACTATAATAATGTTGATTATTGCATAGATCTAACAGCAGCTGTTCTTCACTCATTTAAAAGAATAGTTCATACAGTAATGAAAATTTGCTGAAAATGTACACGCCCTCATAACCTCCTATATGAGTTTGTTTCTTCATGGAAACTGATTTGGAAAAATGTATCATTGCATCACTTGCTCGTCAATGGATCCTCTGCAGTTTCACTAGCACTCATATTTTTAGCTGGAAGCAACGGCTTGAAGTTAAAAACTTTTTAATGATGGATTTGTTTCCTTCAAACACAGCTTTTCGTTTAACAAAATGTTAATTGATGGACTGGAGTCATGTGGATTACTTGTGGATTATTGTGATGTTTTTATCAGCTGTTTGGACTCTCATTCTGACGGCACCCATTCACTGCAGAGGATTTTCATCCATATAGTTCTAAAAGCGTAGGAACTTGATACATTTTGTCACTGAAAACCATGTCCTCTGGTGTGACAACATATCCTGATTTTAAATCGGGCAATTCCACAGACATCTTTAATTAGCTGAAGGACCCCATTCAAGGCCATGTTACTGAAGCCCATGACATGTACACAGAAAGAATTGAGTGAGAGAGAGAACATGGAAGTATAGAGAGAAAATTAACGCTGGCTCTAGAAGAGTTTCAGTAACATACTGATCGACTAAGTGACTGAATTTTGTTAATGACATTTTTTTTGTTTTGTTTATAAAACATGTTGATATTGTTTGTATCAAAATTACACTTTCTTTCTTCTTTGACATATTCAAAGTTAAATAAAAATACTTTAATGTAATGCATTTCACTTTCTCTTTAAAGCAGTAACTACCATTTCTGTCCTTTAGTGTGACGTAAAGTCCTATGATATGACACACATAAAAGAACCGCAGATTTGTTTTTTATCTCCAAATATCTTAAAGAACAGTTGAGTATTACAGTAGGGAGATAAAATCAACTCTCATCTTATAATGGTATAATTTTCTGCAATTTTGAAAGGATGACTTGTTGTTTGTCTCATCAAAGTTCTTCTTGAAAAAGTCATGGGGGAAAATAATGTTATTCATAATTTCATATTAAATAAATAACAATATATGAAAATAAGTGTCTAACAATAAAGATAAATCTCTCATGTTATTTGTATATTATTAAGAGTTTTTCTTCATTTTTGCTATGTCACACCATAGGACACACATTTATGGTAGTTCAGTAAAAATGTAACAAAACAAAAAAAAACCAGTGAAAAAATTGCAAAGGTTAATGACCCCTTATATTTTCTACATTATAGTTCACACTACATAAATATATGTATAAAGCATTTTTACGGCATATTTGTCAACTACCCAAATGTTTATGTTTTGGGGCGCCGGGCTGCTGATGTATTTCCCGGTCAGAACGACAGGTGGCAGCATTGCATCCGCAGACTCACCGCTGAACCTCCTGCGTGCGATGGAGAAGAAGCGCGTGGAATATTTTCAATTCTTCTCATGTCAGGCGCTCAGTGAACTTGACAACCATTAAAATCACAGTGAAGGACCCACCAGAAATCTCGTACAGTTATTTGACCTGTCGTGCCACATAATAACGGATATATCTTGCCGGATCATGCATCCTATAGAAGTGTCGATCCCGTCTTTTCGATCGGAGGGCAGTAACGTGGAGAAGGGCTACACGGTGAGTTAAATATCTGTTTTCAGATCGAGGCAGCGGGCGTAAACACGCTGCCATTAAAAGGTACGACAGCAAACATTACGCTTCACCTCAGTGAATAACAATTAATGTCGATTTTAAGGCGTATACGTTTTGGCAGTGTCCCAAAACCTAGCGAAATGACTATTTCAGAGCATGTTGGGCGCGTTTGAACTGGATTGTCACTCTCCAGCCCTGCCTATGCTGCCCAAAATGATGTCTAGGTTTTGATATAGTCTGTATTTAAAGTGAATTCATTGTGATGCATTCGAGTCATTCCAGTTCACTGCATTATATGTAAGAGAAATAACGGAAACGCATTTTTTCTGACAGGTTTTTAAGATCGAGGTGCTCATGTGTGGTAGACAGCATACTGTTGAGAAACGATACAGTGAATTTTACACTCTACATAAAATGGTAAGCATGCATACAATGGTTATGGTATAATATATTTGCTGGTAAATCAAGGGTGAGTATCTAGGGCTCAACCACAGATATATATATATATATATTTTTTTTTTAAAGCTTTCCGGTAACACTTTATGACAAGGTTATATACATTAACATTAGTTAATAAAACAGCTAACTACTGATGAACAATACTTCAAGCATTTATTCATCTTATGTTATAACTCGATAAAACAATGAGCAACAGTATATTTGTAGTTTGCATGAAATGCAAATTCACTCCATCTATTTTCTGTATTCATTTTATTTATCGTAATTTGAATGATTCATCCATTTAATAAAAAAAAAACTGACCACACACATTTTTATATATTTAATAAAAATATTATATATACATTTTTATAATATTTATTTATTTGCAGAACATAGAATCACATAAATGAACAGGGAAATCACAATCATATCTCAAATTTGAAAGAACTACATAGGAAAACACATTGGAACAAAATGCACATAATAGAAAAGCATAAAATCAAAATCTAGTCACATCTTTAAATAAACTCTCGTGAAGATTTAAAAGTCTTAAGTAATGTGATTAAAGAACACTTTACATTATTTACAATTAAAGAATAAATTGACAGGTGTTTCTTCTAATACATCGCAGAAACAGCATGTCTTATCAATGTCACAATATGTAAAAATGGAAGAATTAACGGGATAAATTTTATGAAAGATTAATAAAAATATTATATATACATTTTTATAATATTTATTTATTTGCAGAACATAGAATCACATAAATGAACAGGGAAATCACAATCATATCTCAAATTTGAAAGAACTACATAGGAAAACACATTGGAACAAAATGCACATAATAGAAAAGCATAAAATCAAAATCTAGTCACATCTTTAAATAAACTCTCGTGAAGATTTAAAAGTCTTAAGTAATGTGATTAAAGAACACTTTACATTATTTACAATTAAAGAATAAATTGACAGGTGTTTCTTCTAATACATCGCAGAAACAGCATGTCTTATCAATGTCACAATATGTAAAAATGGAAGAATTAACGGGATAAATTTTATGAAAGATTTTAAAATGGACTACCTGAACCTTATTAGATATACAAAACTTATCACAATATGGAAGAAAAGATCTGCCAGTACTTCAGTTTTCATTTCTATATTTAATATTTATCTATATTTAATATTTTTATGTATTTATAAATTGACATTAACCTAAATTATATTATATATATATGTTATATACATATATATATATAT
>NW_015651641.1:2030262-2089661 GCF_001515625.1 Sinocyclocheilus rhinocerous
AAAGTGGCCCCGGGGTCTTTCCAAAGGAGTGCTGATATATATATATAATTACTGTTTATATTTCACAGAGGAATTCTGGAATGTGAGCAACAGCATGTACTTGTGAAAAAGCACTGTTTCTCAAGTAGTTCCTTTGAAAAAATCTGCATGTTTTCAGCTTAACATCAGCACAATTGTACTAGTTTGTACTTTTTCACTGTATGTGCTCAGAAAGAATAATGTAGTTGACTGTTTATTGTGTGCTGCTACAGTACATCATATATGATAGTGTACATTAAGGAAAGAGGATATTTGACGTCAAGTGTCAGATGAAGTGGACATTTACGCAATTTACAGTTTTTGGTAAATGCAGAAATTCCACGTGAAGAACATGACTGCCCTTGTGTGTAAACACTAGAGACAGCTTCTGGCCAGTTTGTAACATGTTTTTTTTCTATTATGTATTCTTTGTAGCTTAAAAAGATCATTAAACCTCCAGAAATCCCTTCGAAGCATGTGAGGAACTGGGTGCCCAAGGTTCTTGATCAGAGGAGACAGGGACTCGAGCTCTATCTCCAGGTATTGATTGAATTGATGCTTAACAAATGAAATGACACGATGAAAAACAGCCCTTTCCTGTTTTCTGGAATAACCATTTGATTGTCTTTGTGTGTATGTGTAGACTATAATCATGGAAAATGAGGTTCTTCCAAAGATATTCTTGGATTTCCTCAATATCCGCCATTTCCCGTCACTGCCGAAAACTGAGAGTTACGGGTAAGGCTTTATAGTGTGTAATTTTGTCTGAAGTAAAGGCCTTAGAAAGCAGACTTTTGTTCAAACAAAGACATTTCAAAATAGTAATTAAAAAAAGCATACTTGTGTGTTGACGTGATTGTTTTTTTCTGTTTAGATCATTTGAAACTGAATCAGAGGAATCAAGGTATGTTGGCTACTTATTACAGTAAAAAGAAAAAAGCACAGCACATCAACAGGTTTTTCTGTAAAAAAACAAACCATTTCAGAGCCATTTTGATGTCAAGTGCTCTTATAAAAGTGCTTTTGAGAAGTCATTGCGCTAGCTGGGAAATGACACCACCCGCGTGATAAATTTCACAGTCAGCTTTGTGTTTTATCACTGTCATCACAAACCCAACTAGTTTGTGAGTCATTGTGTTCTCTCTCTGACCTTTCCTCTCCAAACCCTGCAGTAAACTGACACATCAACCAGCACTTCTCTTCCTGAGAGATCCCTATCTGCTGCCTACAACCAATGGTACATGTCTGTCCTTCATCTTACTTACTTTCTTTCTTCTTCTTTTTTTTTTAAGGTAGAGATGAATTCATATGCATTCATGGTTTCTTCTCTCCTGTTCATGAGTGACTGATAAATAAAAATATTTGTAAATATGCCTGTTGAATAAAATTGTTTTGTTACACCGATATAAAAATGAATATAGATGTTAAATATAGTTCATAATACCTAATGCATTAAGCATCATGAAGTTACAGTAAAACAAACATTTTTTATAACAAGTATGCTTGTGTGTGTGTGTGTGTATGTGTATATAATGAATAATATATTAATATTAATATATGTGACCCTGGACCACAGTACCAGTCATAAGGATCAATTTTTCGAAATAGAGATTTATGCATCATCTGAAAGCTGAATAAATAAGATTTTCTTTGATGTATGGTTTGTTAGGATAGGACAATATTTGGCCGAGATACAACTATTTGAAAATCTGGAATCTGAGGGTGCAAAAAAATCAAAATATTGAGAAAATCGCCTTTAAAGTTGTCCAAATGAAGTTCTTAGCAATGCATATTACTAATCAAAACTGAAGTTTTAATATATTTACAGTAGGAAATGTACAAAATATCTTCATGGAACATGATCTTTACTTAATATCCTAATGATTTTTGGCATAAAAGAAAAATCAATAATTTTGACCCATACAATGTATTTTTGGCTATTGCTACAATCTCAGCACTACGACTTAAGACTGTTAAGTGCTCCAGGGTCACATATACTGAATTGAACTGAGCGGAGAACTTCAATCAGTCTAATTACTGCTCATTTGTCTCTGTGTAGTTAAAGTTTCAGTCTCGTTGTAATAAAATGGTATTTTACTAAAAGATATGCTGCAAGAACAAAATCCTGTAATAAACACTGCATATGCCTATGTATTGTTTTACAAATACATTTAATGAATGTTTCTCTATTGTTTGCAGATACATTTTCAAATATGGTTATTGAAGGTGTGATTCGTGGAATATTTTACCCAGACTTCCAGCCGAGGTAGATCTCAGCACTACAGACGACGTCACATCAAGTTCACGGATAAAAAGGGATTGGTATTACCAACACTAAATCACACAGCACCAGTTTAACAGACTCCGTCATTACAGCCTTAAGAGTGTAGTTTGGCATCAGCGCTCATTTGTTTTTGTGTCCTGTATTTGCAGGAATTGAGACTTTAGTTGGTCACAAAGTAAACATTCATATCAAGGTTTCGTTTAAGTACCTCCGCATGTATTTGCACATCTGTCCTCGTGTCATATGTGAGATCAGAAGGATGTCTGATCCACTGACTGTGTGTTTCTCCAAGTGAGGTGACTTGTGAAATAAGGTGTTGGAAAAGCCTTGAACTGAACCTTTTCATTATGTTATTGTATGAACGTTATTTTCATTCTTTGTTTTTGATGTGGCAATTATTGATTACCAGCCAAATTAGCAAAAAGGGAAGTACTGAATGAATCAAACCAGTGTAAAGCCAGTCTTACGTCATGTTACAGCCCAAAACTGTGAAAAAGAGCTGTTGTTTAAAGTAAAAAACTTGCATTCTCCACTGCTAACCTGCAGCTAAGTAAACCATTTTCAGTGGATTCTCTTCTTTGAAAATGCAGTTTAGTCTGGACTAATGTTAGTCTAATATTTTTAGAAACTTCACTGAGTAGTAAGAGTGCATGAACACTAGTTGTAACAGTTTTTCATTACTGTTGGAAGTAGTCGAGAAGATAATGCAGTTTGAGAAGTTTAACCTGTTTAAATGTTATAAAGCTGATTTGTTATGTACCATTTCAAGCAGTTCTAGAATTGTTTATTTAGATGTCTTAATTCTGCATATGGACAATGTGCCATTCCATTATGTGTGTGTTATTGTTAACACTTTGGATTCTCATGCACTTTAACAATGGTGAAAAGATCAGTTGTAAATGAATATCATTTTAAACCTGACAGCAATAAAACATCGAATTCATTCATTAATTAAATACTTTGTCATCTTTCAATCATGTTATAATGACACATTGGGGTAGTGTTGCACTGTTTATTCAAAAACTGACACATACAGACAAATCCCATCGGAACAGCTTTCTTGCATTCTTAATCTCACAGTCATAGTGTGCATGTAAAAGCTGTGAGAAGATTTATGTTGCATAAAACCCAGCATTTAATAATGCAGCATTTTGCATAACGAAACTTATGCATTAAAGACAATTCAGAACCCGTCCATGTTTGGCACATTTTATAGACAAGATTTGTCCAATTGAAAGATGATTTGAAAATAGTTTCTAACTGCATTTGATTTAATGTATGAATAAATCCTGTGATGAGACAATGCATGGCAGGATACCTTGAGCACTAAAGGGTGAATTGTACGATAAATGCTTATATTTGGTTTTATAAAAACAAAACAAAAAAAACGGTATGCTTCAAACATTCCCACGCAGTACTTGAATTTCAGACATATGGATTCAAGGCCTGGAAAGTACTTTAAGGAAGGCCATGCAACTCTTTCATATAAATCACAATGAGTTGAAAATTTACAATCAGTAATAAATCTCAGAGCACCATGGTACAAAGCATCCAAGGAAGAAAGAAGGTAAGAAGGGGCATGCTGGTAATTGCTTGGGTAAAAAAATCCTAAAAAATGACCCCTACTTAATAAGAATAACATTCTGAAGTGTTGTGAAATACATTACTATTTTTATAGGCTTTATGGACAGATAAGTTGAGAGTGACTCTTGAAGGACCAGCACCACATCCTCTTGTACCACTGAATCTGGTAGTAAGTTTTAGGAGCTCATTTTTGTCAGTCTCTGCAAGACTCAGGATAGGAGATGGACTAAAAAGAGCTCCCAAAACTTACTGCAACATGGAGCTAAAGAGAAAGTGTAGAACTTGAAAAATTGGAAAAACAGCTTAGTGAAAAGCATTTACAGTTTAAAAGCAAATAGAAAGTCCTATTTTTTAATTTTAACAGGTTTTACCATGTTATTACAACATTTAACAACTTTTTATTAATTTAAAAAATGAGAAATTCTTTCAAATTTAAATTGTGTACAAGAACTACAGCAAAAACCAGTTTGATGCATATTTTATCAATATTTTAGAAATTGTATTTGAATATTACCAGTACTGACTTCAATAGATTTCATTAAATTCCTTTGAACACAACTGCTCAAAATGGTCTAAATTTATGAAACCTACACATTCAAAACATTATTACTCTGAATTTTTTTATGTAAATGTTAAGTGTAAGTGAAATGTTAAGTACTGTAAGGTCTTTCATGACACTACATATGCTGGGGTGTGAATTTGATAGGTGCTTGATATAAAATAAATGGTGCTTTAAAAAGTCCTTGAATCTGGTGTTCATGAAAGAGTGGGAACCCTGCCCACAAAAAGCCAAGTTTTGTTTAGTTTAATAAGATTTAAATACTAGATTTAATTATTAGATTTAATACTGAAAAAATAACAGTAATAGCTTTTAAACTAGCAAATACTAGACTCTACTCTCGGAAAAAAAGAAAAGAAAAGAGGCAAGTACATTTTTAGTGTCATTAATTGAATTTCAGTAACCAATTGTGGGAGCAAAAAATGGCAGCTTATTTCTGCCACAGAATAAAAATATACAAAATGTAATTGTAACTTTTTATCTCACAATTTTTTCTCGCATTTTTGGACACCTGACCTGATGCATATGCAGATGCATTTCTATTCAGTGGGAGAAATAAGCTTCCATATTTAAAGGGATAGTTCACCCAAAAATTCGAAATCCTAAATATAAACCAACTTATTTTACTTTCATGTTGTTCCAAACCTGTATAAACTCTATATTAGTGGAACACAAAAGAAGAAATTTTGAAGAATGTTCCCGCTGCTCTTTTCCATACAAAGGAAGTTCAACAAAATTGACATTTTCAAACTCAAAAACAAACAAACAAATAGAAAATGGTACCATAAAATAGTCTTTACGACTACAGTATAAAAATCTAACAGACATGGGTTTAGAACAACATGAGGGTGTGTAAAAGAAGACTCATTTTTGGGTTTCAGTAAATAATAAAATAATGACCAAACTGTAAACAATAAACTCCAAATTTGCTCCAAAAATACTGACCTACTAAAGCATTTGTTGATTTGCTGCAGGATCCTCCAGCAGCTCAGTAACAGTGTCTTTTCTCACAGCTCTCCGTGGCCCACCTCATCTTTAAGATGCTCATCCTGACTGGTCTCGGTCTCCTTCATGTTGGCGTAGGCCACTTCTCTTGTCAGTTGCTCTAGCGATGGCAAACCCACGGCCAGGTTACGCAAAGCAATGGCTGTCATCAGGAACCTCAAAAGATAAACCAAAATAACACTATTCACTACTGTCATGACTGTAGGCATATAATATACGAGTTAATGCCTTAACGTACCCTCGTCTAATCGAGTAGTATTTCTTTGAGGCAAATCTCTGGAACCTTTCGATCAAAGAAGCTTCTCGTCGCTTTTTCACCTCCTGCATGCGCTTCTGTCGTTTCAGGAAGACTCGTACTACAGGATCGATCACGCTGTTGTCTCCTGTTGAGTCCTGGTCGTCGAGACCGGTGATGAGCGGCTGCAGCTCAGGAGGCAAAGGCTCGGTTTCTAGAAACAGCAACAAGTTGTTACATCCGTTTCTTCAGGGGAGCTACACAAAAAAATAATAACGTAGCTTCTTTAACTCGCATTGATGTTGGACGTTTTCCTACGAAGGCCAGGGAGAGTTTGAAATAGACAAGTACTGTATATTTACAAGTTCTGTTCATATTTTAAATAAAGATGTTGTTGCCATTTGTTTTGTGGCATACGTTTTTACACTGACCTAATCTGAATTAAATTTTAATTCACATTGTTGGTGTGAATGCAGTTTGCAATGCTGCAAATCAAAGTAAATATACTGCTGTTCAAAATGTTGGGTTATTTATTTTTTCTGAACAAAATTGATACTTTTATTAAAGAAGGATGCATTGAATTGATTAAGAAAGCATCAGTAAAAGACATTATCAATGTTACAAAAATATTTCTACAATATTTAAAATGGATGCTGTTCTTTTGAACTTTTTATTCAGCAGAAAATACTGAAAAAATGCATCATGGTTTCCACCAAAATATGAAGCAGCACAGTGGTTTTCAACATTGATAATCAGAAACGTTTCATGAGCAGCAAATCAGCATATTAGAATGATTTCTGAAGGATCATGTGACACTGACGACTGGAGTAATGATGCTGAAAATTCAGCTTTACCATCACAAGAATAAACTACATTTAAAATATATTCAAATACAAAAGTTATTTTAAAATGTAATAATATTTCACAATATAACCAATTTTACTGCATGTTTTTGATTAAATAAAAAATGCAGCCTTGGTGAGCATAAAAAAACAAAACAATCAAAAACAAACTCCAAACCTTTGAACATTAGGTAATGTTAATTAATTTGATCAACTGAAAATTAGCTTACAAAAACAAAAAGCAGCATGGAAAATATTTGTTCCTTTAATCTGATGGAATTTGTAATAGTTGTGAATCAAAGTTTTGACAGGTTATGGAAAGTGAGTTACCCGTTCCATTGCGCACTTTCTCCTGAAGTTCAGAAAGCTTTGTGAAGTTCTTCTGAAGCTCTGCCTCAGTAGTATTTACATAGATGTACATGTAACACGATGGCCCTTCAGACACCGTGTACACCTTATGGTACGCACCAGCTGGAATCTTAATACACAATGACTTTTAGCACATCAAATGAACATAGACACAAACATTAATAATAGTAAGAATTGAAAACGTTACAGTAGAATGAATCAGAGTTCATTAAAGAGGAACTAAGAATTGTACCTGCATCTTTTCTCCAGGTTGTAAACTGTAGTTCTTCTTCTCGTCCACCATTTCAACATTCACCTGACCCACCAGGACTTGAACGCTGGTGTTCCCAAGATCCTCACTCACATAGTTTTCAAGATAAAGGCCTGTGGTTGTCACAACATCAATAATAACTGGGCATCTGTGTGGGTAAATAAGCAAAGATATTCTAGTTAAAAAAAAACACACAGACCTGGGAAGTCAGCGATGAAGACCACCTCAGTCTGGTTGTCTAAAGACCCTTCAATCTCCTCAAATTTAGTCCTCCACGGTGAGAGGTCAACGAGCAGTGGCATGAGCCATGAATTGGGCTGGAATGGTGACCAATCGGCTTTTACGATATCAACACGTGGGTCAAATATCCTACAGGACAGAAGGAGAGCCAACTTTGATGTCAGAAGCCTTGGGCTATCATTTTGCATCATCTAGCAGTGTCAACTGAACACAGAGTAAGCATTATTAACCTCTGTTGGAAGCGGTCGTTAATGGACACCCAAATGTCAAAGTAGATCTCTGGGTCTGAGATATTGAACCGTGGCAGATTTTCACTGAGGCAGGTGGCGTACTGCTTCAACATGTCTCCATGGTCTTTCCATCTCCGGCTCTGAGTGAAAACCTGCATGTTGAAATAAGAAGGTAAGCATATACAGTATAAAAGAGCATTATAATGTTGTGGTACCATTTCAATTACTTCCAGTTGGTGTAGTGCTAAAATAAGAAATATTGTGGGCCAAAAACAAGTTAAGCTCCATTGACGGTATCTGTAACACACTGTTGATTATCATGAAAAATTCATTTTTCTCCATATACTTCTATTGCAAGTTAATGAAAAATTTAAATACACACACAAAAAAAATCTTCCATAAACTTAGATGTGTCGAAATGATTACCAATAGATCTTAACCTGTATTTAACCTGGAACGTTCCTATAAAACTGACTTCTGTTTATTAAGCGACTCACTCCAGGGTTCAGATATCCAACATCCCCCGTTACACCGTCTGTGTAAGTGATCTTGACATGCTGATGTGAGCGAGAGTGAACCATCATGTCCCATGAGTAGCCATACAGTCCATTTGTCCAGTTATTATAGCCCTGTATAGCCAAGAGATTACATTGTTCACATTTGAAATTCGTATATTTTGCATAATGATAATAATAATAAAATGTTACATTGTTAAAATGCATTATTAAATAACAATTAATAATTCAATAATAATGATAACAAATAAAATAAAAGTTAAATTTTATTATTATTAAGTTAAATAATTAATAAAAAATATAATATTAATAACGTTAAAATGTATGAATAATAAAAGTAAAATGTGACCCTGGACCACAAAACCAGTTATCAAGTTAAATACTATGATAATAATAATACATATTTTTATTATTATTAATATTATCATTATTTAATTATTAATATTAATTTAACTTTAATTGAATTAATTAAATTTTTTCATCAGTGTTATTGTATACAATGTGCTAATCATAAGTCTGCTTGTTAAATAAAAATGTAATGGCAATTGTAACAAGGTTCACAATCAGAGGTATCATTCATGTTTTTAGCACAAACAGTGCAGGATGAGTTGCATGCCTGCGTTTATTTCTTAGACTGATAAATTTGTTCAAATCTCTACCCATAGTGTATAATCTCTTCCCAGCAAGGCCTGTGATTCCTCTTCCAAAGGTTTGTGCAGATATTTGCTTTGGCTCACTGTCTGTGTTTACACTGATTGTGAAAGCGCTGTATCCTCTGATCGACTGAAGGTTCTAGATCAAACTGCACTCAAACAGCGTAGCGTAGTTTTAAATCACCTGCGTGATGAAGTGCGAGTACGGCAAGAAGAACTGCTCCGTGATGTAAAGGATGGTGAAAATTGCTCTAAACTTGTGCTTGAAGCTCGGTGTGGTGGGTTTGGGAGCAGCGTGAGCCTCTTCTTGCTGTTCTCCAGACCCACTGGGTGGATTTGGGTAGACGCAGGAGGAGCTGGGAATCGGGGGAGGAGAGATGAAGGGCAGTATGGGCTGGAGGAACTCTGGGAAACGGCCGAAAAAGCATCTGGGCCAGTCAGGGTAGCAGAAGAGAGGGCTAGTGGCCAACATGGTGTACGAAAACATTCCTGAGGATAAAAATAAATATAATGACGTCTTCATAATTGCAAATCTTTTGGGCGAACTAGTTTTTTGAGTCATTTTTACCAATGCTAAAGAGCTGGGAATTCATGCAGTGGAAATAGCTGACAAAGGCGGCGGCGACAGGACGTGTGGCATCAAAGAAGAGCAGATAGCCAGCTGTGAGGTCTAAGATCAGACCTCCACCGTGGACCACCATCAGATTGATCAATTCAACAGGCAAGATCAGTCTGAAACAGCAAAGGAGAAATAACAACAAGCATGATGCTGATCCATAAATACAATGTGTTATACTTGGGCAGAAGTTGTTGGAGGCCAATATACTCACTTGAAAGGGTCAAATAACCAATGGTGCGCCAAGTACTTCATTGAGTATCCTTCCACCCAATCAGCATCCAGTTTCTTGACTCCAGCGATGAAGTACACTATGAAAATCTGTCAAAGGCAATGCACATTCAGTATATCTAATCATAATTTTCTCAATGTAGATAATCTCCTACAACACAGGGTTGATATTTCTGGCTAAATCGAGATTCACCTGAGTTCTCAGCATAGTGTAGTTCCACAGTGGTACATGGGCGTTCCTCTTCCTGGGGTCTCGGAGTCCATCTAATGACCTGCATTAAGACAATGTTTTTCCTGTGAAGTGCACTTGTGCCATTTTTTTGTTAAATAAATGACTCCTGGATTGATGTTTTGTTGTGTAATGCATATTTTTTAAGTGTGAGTGTCCAAATATTCTATCTTTACCAGTATCTGTTGGCGTCCATGAGCGTGAGCTGGAAGCCGATGAGTCCGTACAGATAAGAGTGATTGTTCCAGGTTGTTTTGTCCAGGAAGAAAACGTACCAGTAGGTGGATATAAACATCAGACAGGCAAGGCGATAAAAACAGCCGAGCATGATACCAACAGCACCTGCAAAACACACACAAGTGGATAATCAGTCTTGTGAACGCAGTACTTCTTTAAGCAGACAAACATATGCTAACTGTAGATTGACGCAACTGGGTTCTGAAAAGTAAAAATTCCCAACTAATTTTCTCCATTCTGGCCGATACCAATAAGCTGATAATTATTTTTATGTGATGGCTGATAACTGATAAATGGCCAATATTAAAATAGTATTCAATTTCGTCAAAATAAATAAGAAATAAAACACTAAAAACTAAAATTAATTCTTTTAAATGCATTAAGTGAATTTATGCATCAAAAAATTATTGTACAGAATATGGACATATTTTGAGGCTAGCTATCGTTTTCATTTAACATGGTTTTAAGTTTACTTTCTTGATGTTTTTTAATGATCAACTGTAAGTGTAAAATGATGAAAAAAGTAATCTAGTTATAAAAATAGAGACATTTAAAATTAAATATCAGCTAACAGTATAACCAATATACAACCAACAACCAACTAACCAATATATTGTGAATATCTCCATAAAATATTTTTATCAATTAAATTTTTTTAATAATATATATCATAATATAATAATAAAAACAGGGGTGCACATACGTTTTTCGGTCTGGTGGATTTGGTTTGGTACTCACACTGCACATAGTGTGACTCATTAAATATAACTATACAAATAAAATAATTATTAAGAGTGATAATAGCATTATTGCATTTATTTATTTTGTATTTTAATATAATAAATAAAATATGAAACAAAATAATCAGTGTGATAATACTATTATATTTAAAAATAAATTGAGTATAAAATAAAATACAGTTATTTTATAATACAATTAAAATACAATGCTAATATTAAATTATTTTTTTAATGAAGTTTTTATCATTTTCAAACCTAAAATCAGCAAGCTTTTATTTTGGCGGGTTGCCGGCAAGTAAGTATATGCGCTGAATGAAATGTCAGTTTGCATTTTGCTCTGAAACAGGCAGCGCACTGCCTAGATTTATGCTTTCGGTTTGAGTGGAAATCTTATACAGTACTACAGTTAAGTTAAAAAGTTTACATTTTTAGAAATGCCTATAGAGAACATGAATATGAAAAATACTTCCAGAAACAAGGCCATATAGGAATAAATGGGCAATCACGGTTGCATTTCATATAGACTTTTTCGAGGAGCTCACCAAGGAACATCACAAAATACACAAAGAACATCCAGTCCATGGGAAGAGGCTTCAGGAAGTTGAAGAGGGGGAAGCGGCACACAGGTGCCCCATCTAAATACTTGTAGTCCAGATGACTCAGGCCTCGCTCCTGGGTGATGTCCAGCGCCATCAGCATGCCTGAAAAAACACAGCACACATTAACACCCAAACCACAATTCAGAATTATGGATGCCATGCATGAGTACTCACCGAATAAGAAACGGAAAATGCCCAATGAGGCCGGGTCAGTGGGGCGATTGAGGAGACACACCAGCCGATGCCATGAGGAGATGTCTTCCTTCTCAAAGCCAAAGAGACGCTTCACGGTGCTGGTCTGCTCCGACGGGGCCAAGATTGCCTGTTTGTTCTCCTTACTGCTCTTTTTCTTCACTTTGGATGGTTCAACGTATGGAGCACCTGTGGAAGTGAGAAATGGAATCTCATTAATGTCTCCGTTGTTTCTCCTGGACAGCAATGAGATTAAACTGAGAGCAATAAGTCTCCAGTATATAAAAAAAGAACATCTCATCTCTAGAGTTTCACATTCTGCTCAAGTTTACCAGAGCTTTCAATGGCAGAGATTTCAATATGAACTCAAATAATTCTAAAATATTTCTTATGCTCTTTTAGATCAAATAATTTGAGATATACTATCCATATTAATTTCACAGCTTTAAACGTTTATGTTAACATTCGTGTCTATTTTCTTAGCTGAATGAATTTAGGAGACACATCTGAGACCTGAATAAAACTAAACTGAGAACGCCATAATGTCTCTTGAGCTATGTAAATAAGCACCTCTGGGCAATACATTTTCTTATTAGTACACTTCATAGTATACTACAAAACAATACGTGCATTGTTTTCGACGCAACCTAAACAAATCAAATAACATCTAATTACATTTAACTATTAATACACTTAATTAATCAAACGATGTGTAAACCTTAAATAATCAAATGCATACTAAAGCTAATGTCCAAGTATGCAACGTCGTTCGGTAGTATTATATCCATACAATCTCTTTATGCCACTTTTACTGTAGTAATACAGTATTTACCTGCCTGCGCGTCACTCGCTCCGGGCTCCATGTTGCAGGTTTTGAAACCAGTGTGCGCTAAAGGTTACAAAATGCTTGTCAGTCTTAAACCGACCGAAATACTTTCACAACCGACACATCGGTAGACTTCTACGCGTGAGAGTGAGGTACGTGTCAGCGTCAAACAGACGCACAGCGCCCTGAAAGGTCGGCTCTCCACAGACAGCTAGGGGACTGCGGCGATCTCTGGACGCTCATTGGCTGCTTCCGTGCTAAGTCCCGCCCTGCAAAGGCGCGCTGGAAACGAGCAGCGCCTCTAGTGGTCAAACCTGAGCACGTCGTCAACGAGTGGCTGTGGTTTGATTTGGGGTTGCAACTTGCAACATTTTTTCATTTCTATTTTAGAGTGAATGAAAATATCTCAGCTGAATACCAAAGCCATTTATGTTATGCTGTTAACTTTTCAAACACAAGACGTTCCCCCTAATGTTAGCAGTAAAATTCTAGGAACCTTGTTTTTAGGTTTAATATTTTTGTATAGAATAACGTTCCGAGAACGTTGCAGGGTGTTTTTCTTAAATAACACAAAATAACGTATACGTTCCCTAATGGTCGATTATTTATTTATACATGTATATGTATATACATATCTATGCAAATAACGTTCTCTAATTGTTACATTTGTTCAACAATTTGTTTAATTTCATAATTATAAACTACTCAGAACTGATAGACATAAAGCAACAATAAAACGTCTGTTATGAAAACTTTGAAACTTTTTCATTACACCGGAATTTATTTATTTATTTTTGGATTGTAGCATCTCCGCGACTCTAGGTGGCAGCAGCACCCGGCGAACATCACAGACAGCCGTGACGTGGAGGAGAGACACAGACCTCCTGTTTGTTTGCTGTTTACCAAACCGCGGATTCATTTGTTATACATTTTACAGCCGATTTCGATGTGCGGTCATTAAAATCTAATATATGCGTTCGTTATACGCCTGAGGATGCATTTGCACAGCGGTTGATGAGCAGAGTCCAGGGTGTGTCCAGTATTTTGAGAGGCAGAAGCTTGGGGTGAGTGTTTACAAGAGGCGGGATTGTTTACTACTGTTGTGTATCATAAAAACGACAGCGTATGCAGAAATAAAAGTTCATGATGTTAAGATAGTATAACGGTGATACTGACACCTCGACATCAATAAATGCTTGTAAGCCAGTCACTTCACAACATAACATCGCTGATTCTGTGCTAAACCATCAGCCTGAAGCTTCTTAATTGGAACCACTGGAATGTGCAGTGACATTAATTTAGGCAAATTCACTTTAGATAATGCAAATTAAGCACTGGAAAATGAGGCTGTCACCTGACTTAATACAGTGTTCAAGTTGTACTATTTTTAGACTTTCTGCAGGTGGCACCCAGTATAAATGCACTGGTTGTACAGTTGTCATGCCATGTCAATGCTGTTAACCAGTTTGGTAACATGGGTAGTGTGTGTTTTTGTAGGCTGAATAATTATGGGTTCACTCGGGAGCCGCTTCCAGTCGTCACCCCGGGGCCCAGAGGAGGCTGTGGAGAGGCAGTGCGCTGGGAACAGACACAGCTGTGAGTGCAGGAAGAGGAAACGCAGCTCGCACTGTGAGTGTGACAGCGAGCCCGAGGAAGAGGACAGTCAGCTGGACACGCCACGCAGGTGAGAATGTCACAACTCAGTTCGATACACAATACTGATCTCACAATACTTTAGCCAAAATAATTCAAATTCAAATTCAAATAAAAAGTTGTAAATATTGTATTTTATTATTTTTAATTTATTAAGAATAATTAATAAACACAGAAAATCAAATATGTGACTTTCTGGGTTTACCATATTTGATGCTATTGCCACTTTCTGCAGTGCATATTATTGCATTTTTGTATTGTGAATTATTGTGATGCAATATATTGTTGCATCACTAGTAAAAGTGGTAATATTGTGAAATATAATTAAAGTTTAATTTGTTTTCTATGTGGATATATATTAACATGTAATTTATTCCTGTGATGCAAAGCTGAATTTTCAGCATCATTACTCCAGTCTTCAGTGTCACATGATCCTTCAGAAATCATTCTAATATGCTGATTTGCTGCTCAAGAAACATTTCAGATTTTTTTTCTTTTCTTTGAATAGATCTTAAAATTTACCGTTAGTATCACTTTTGATGAATTTAATGCATCTTTGGCTGAGTAAAAGTATTCTTTAAAAAAAAAAACTCTTACTGACTCCAAACTTTTAAACTTTAGTCATATAAATGTGACAGTGGACGCCTGCATTGTTACATTAATAGCGCTGTATTTATTAAATGTGTCTAATGTTTTGGGTTTTTTTTGTCTGCATTCTTTCTGTGAACAGGAAGAAGTTGAAAAGCACCTCAAAGTACATCTACCAGACACTGTTTCTGAATGGAGAAAACAGTGACATCCAGATCCGCGCCCTGGGGCAGGAGTGGAACCTGCATAAAATTTACCTGTGTCAGGTTGTTCCAGCTGTTCAGTCCTCCTAATAACAGAGTACTGAAGACAGGAAACTTTCTTTTTGCTTTGATTTAAAGTTTTTCCCTCTTTTTTTTATTTTGCAGTCTGGCTATTTCTCCAGCATGTTCAGTGGATCCTGGAAGGAGTCTAACATGATGGTTATTGAGCTTGAGATTCCAGACCAGAATATTGACATGGAGGGTGAGGATTGGGAAAATATGTTTTTAACACCTCCTTGATGCAATGAACCCACTTAAGTTGTTGTTGTTGTATTGTAAACACCAAACGTTCATATCCTGACCATGTGTTTGTCATCTCCTGTAGCCCTGCAAGTGGTTTTTGGGTCACTCTACAGGGATGACGTGTTGATCAAACCAAGTCGAGTGGTTAATGTTCTCGCTGCTGCTTGTATGCTTCAGTTGGTGAGTATGTTTGGTGTTAAAAACAGCACCATTACCATCTGATTCCATAAAGACGTACAATTACTTTATAATGCAACTTCATTTCCTTTTCCCTTTTTGGCAAACAATAAAAAATACCTTTTTATGATCATGTGCATTCATTTTATGGATTGCAAACCAAAACATTGGTTGTGAATTCATCCTGTCATCTTGTTAGCTTCATAAAATGTAATCTAACCGGCTATAAATTGCCAGAATTACTTTTGATAGTCATAGTCAAATCAGTACGAGTGGGATGCACATTATAAATCTATAATATTTTGCCCTCATTACCTGTTGATCATAATGTTTAATTTCTAGGTATTATCTTAGGTATGTGTACTACTATGCAAAAGTTTGGGGTCAGGAGTTTTTGACAGAAATCAATAAATTTTTTTCAGCGAGGAATACATTAAATGGAAAAGTGACCGTAAAGTCATTTATAATGCTAGAATTTATAATTGATCAAAGAATCCTGAATAAAGAAATGTTTCTTGAGCAGCAAATCAGCCTATTAGAATGATTTCTGAAGGATCATGTGATACTGAAGACTGGAGTAATGATGCTGAAAATTCAGCTTTGATCACAGGAATAAATTACAATTTAAAATGTATTCAAAAAGAAAACAGTTATTTTAAATTGTAATAAAATTTCATTATATTACTATTTTAATGTTTTTGATCAAAAAACGAAAAACAAAAAAGGAAAAAAACGTACCAACCCCAAATGTTTGAACGGTAGTGTAGGTATATGTGACGAGTGGGGGCAGGGGGCCGAGAGCCGTGGGAACGGAGCGAGGCCGGTGGAGTAATTGATAATGAGCGACACCTGCACCACTCACCGGTCTCGAGTCCCACGGAGGAGCTCCGGAAGGATAAAAGGAGGAGCTACGACAGTGAAAGACGAGAGAGGACCAGGCCTGGACTTTATTTTGTGTTTTGTGTGCGGCAGTCGTCCGCGAGGGGCTGCCGCTTTACTTTCATTTTGTGTTTGTTTATTTTGTTTAAGGTTTGTTTAAATGTTCGCTGGTTCCCGCCTCCTTCTTCCCGTCACTACGAACTGTGTTACAGTATAATTGTCTTTGTAAAGAGAACTAAAAAAAAAAAAAGTATAATAGTAATTTTTGTTGAAAATATAAAAATAGAGTTGTTTTAATCAATAATTAATTACCCCCGTAATCACCTTTGCAGGTTGTCTTCCTTAATGATTTGCCGTTTGTCTTTCCCAGGATGGACTGATCCAGCAGTGTGGAGAGACCATGAAGGAGAACGTGAATGTGAAGACTGTGTGCAGCTATTATAACGCGGCCACCATGTACGGCTTGGACTCCGTCATGAAGAAGTCAGTAGTCTTGTCTGATTTCCTTTCTGATTATTCTCTAACACACGTGCGACACAAGAAACGTGTTGCATGTTCTCTGTGCTTTGCAGGTGTTTAGAGTGGCTCCTCAATAACCTCATGACGCATCAGAACGTGGACCTGATGAAGGAGCTCGGGTACAGTCTTACTATGTGCATCTGTGTCTGACCTCATCTGAAGGTTTTAGTGCTAGTAAATATTTGGTCTATTTTAATATATGTGTGTGTGTAGGGCGGAAATTATGGAACAGCTCATTCAGTCCTCTGATCTGTTCGTAATGCAAGTGGAAATGGACGTCTACACGGCACTGAAAAAGGTAGATGACATCATATATCATCATAGCATTTCATGGTATTACAGGCAAAACATATTGTACTTTATCTGCTTTGTAAACGTTATTATTATTGTATGATATAAAATATAATACATTTATTTAATCAATTAAATATTTATTTATATATTTATGTTGATAAAGGAACAAGAATAACTTCTATATTGTTAGTTATATTTTTAAATTAATATTTAGTGGAATTAGGCAACTTATGCTTAATGCAAATTTGAATCATATTAAATAAAATGAAGTTTTATTTCAATTAAAATGATTATTTTTTTTTACATATTTTACATTTTAACTTTAAATGAAAAAACAAATATAGGCCTATATATGTACACACATACACACACACAGTAGGAACTGATTTCGTACGTGTTTTTATATTTTATATTGATTTTATATTTTTATGTTATTATATAATGATTTTAACTGTAACAGTGTTTTTACTACCCTTTTTTATTATTAATCATAATGTTATTTATATATTAATATATTTATTACACATCCTCTACTATACTACTAACATACTTTTTATTTTATTTGTAACCTGATATTTTTTTTTGTTGGCATTGAAAAGGTTTTGAAATATCGATGTAAATTTAAAGGTTCTTTTATGAACAAAAAAAAAAATTTAAAGTGTTTCAAAGATTATAAATACGATGACAAATACACTTTTGTTGTGATCAGTTAGTTACTATAAATACCTGGTGTATCAAATATGATGCAAAAACAGTATAAAGTTGCATAAAATTTTAATTGCATTCTAATAGTTGAGTGTCAAAAAATTTGATTTTTCTGACTGTTATTTCATATGTCCTGCTTTACAGGGTTAAAGCTGGTGTTTTAGTGGTGCACTTAGGGATATGCCGGTATCAAATTTTCATGTTGCGATTAATTGCTAATGCTTTTATCACGGTATACGGTATTATCACAATATTGAAATTTAGTTAAAAAAAGTGCTGTCATAATACAGTATAACAGGTTTAATAACTTTTTTCTTATAACATGCATTTAAATTTATTATTATTATTATTATTATTTCTGCAGTTTAGCGCCATCTGCTGTCAGAGAGTGAAAGTGCGCTTTCATCCAGAGCGTCTCTCACATGTTCTGCCATGTGCTTCTTGTCCGGGCTTGTTTACGTCAGAGTGCGCACGTGTCTTTCACCAGCATACAGCGGTGTTGTGCATTTTGACCAGTTGATGGGAAAAATATTCTTAAAATGCATTGCATACGGCGGTGTTGTGCATTTTGACCAGTTGATGGGAAAAGTATTCTTAAAATGCATTCAAAATTCTGAATAATTTGTAATATATAATTATTCACTGTATTTAGAAGTGCCCACGATAACAATATCGTGCATATTCATTACCGTGATATATCGCATTACCGAATACCGGCACAAGTGCACTGAAACTACATCACTGCTGTATGTATTTGACTCTTTTTTCAGTGGATGTTCTTGCAGCTTAATCCATCCTGGGATGGGCCTATCAAACAACTTCTGCTCGATGCAGACGCCTGGCTGTGTAAGAGAAGAAGTGGTACGTTCTATGCATAGAACTACATATGTGCATTTATATAACCTTCCCCTAACTGCCACACTCATACACAGAGGCTGGAGAAGAGGAGCCGTTTCTGAACACAGATGACGGGATGCCCTTCGTCCCCGTTTTCAGACACATCCGCCTGCAGTACATCATCAATGACCTGGCCTCGGCCCGCTTGCTGGAACGGGACAACATCCTACCTCCTGGTCAGACTTTCCTCCCAGAAATGACACGAAGCTAGTCAGATTAAAGATTTCTGAGACCAGTTTTGCGTGCAGTATGCATCAGATAGTCCTCAGATGGTCCATTGTTGTCTGAGGCTGAGATTAGTGGGGCGGATATGAATTCCACTTCCTCTTGTGTCTTTATCAGAGTGGCTGAGCGCCGTGTACAAACAGCAGTGGTTTGCTATGCTGAGGACAGAACATGATAACGATAACGGGTGAGAGAACGGCCCAAACATCGTCACTGCTAAACATTAAATGGGGTTTGAATTGCAAATAAGTGAATATGATTGTTGCAGACCACAAGAGGCCAATAAAGAGGAGTTTGAGCTGAACAGCATGCGCTGTGGCCGAAAACTGACCAAAGATGGAGATGTGAGTTGGACTTCTGCTATTAAATATATTGTATCTTTTGCTGCATGTTTTGGTTTAGAATGGAATATATATGTATGTTTTTGTTGTCTCTACAGTACTGTTGGCGATGGACAGGGTTCAATTATGGCTTTGACCTGCTGGTGACCTATACAAATCGTTTCATCATCTTTAAGAGAAACACCCTCAGTCAGCCATGTGGAGGCGCTGTCAGTTTACAGCCACGACGCCACCTTGCGTACCGGTGAGCCGTACACCTCGGATTATTTCTTATATTATGGAGGAATGAGTAATATAACATATTTTATATGTCATACAGTCTGTCTAAACTATAAATCATAATAATAAGGTTTTCTTGTACATATATTGGACATATATGTTTCTTAGTAATGAAAGTATATAAGCACAAAATATATCAATTTATATTTATAATGTTTGTATATGATTTTAATAATTACTTTATAATTAAAATATTTAATTAACAGATATCACCATAGTTGGAACTGTTATGTTTAAATATGCAAAATAAGCATTCTCTAATTAAAATGCACTAAATTGCATACATTTCTTTCTTCTTAAAGTTGAAGGATTTTTACAGCTGGGATTTTGGTATATTTTAATCACTTCATATATCAGAAAGTCCAGTCAACAGCCAGTAAAAGATAATTTTTCACCATATTTTAAGGGGAAAAAATCTATAATTAAACATTTTCTATAAAACTAGACAAATGATATACAGAATGAACTCTGTAAAAAAAAACTTCAGAATATAAACGGTCTTTAAAGACATGTATTGTAATTAAAACCTTCAGTTGCAAATGGATAAAATGTAATAAAATAAACAAATGTGTATTTTGTATGTTTTCGTTCTGCTAGCCTGATGTTATGAAAGCAAAAAATAGCCCAAAATCTCAAAATTGACCAATGCATGAAAAAACAATAGTTTTCCCTGTAGTGATTTGCCCTAAATAAAATGTATATTAAATAATGTTGATAAATATATTACATATATATTTAATATAGTCATTATGTTTTAATTTCGTATTTAATAAGTTGGAAAACTTTTCTTTTTTTTTTCTCTCTCTTTTTTCAGATTGCGTCTTGCTTCATTTGATAACAGTGGAAAAGTGGTTTGCAGCCGGTCAACTGGCTACCAGCTTGTTACCCTTGAAAAGGACCAGGTATTCTGTCATAATGTTAAATATAAAACCAGTTTATTTCCAGTTACTTTAAGGCTTGGCTTGACTGAACAGCTTCATTGTGTTATATGTACGCAGGAATACGTGGTGATGAATCTGGACAGCCGGCTCTTGTCTTTTCCTCTGTATGTGTGCTGTAACTTCCTCTACACTTCCCCGTCCAGTGAGAGGAGAGGTGACACACCGGAGCCGGAGAACAGCGCCCGCAGTGTGTCGTGACCACACACAGCATAAAACCTCCATCGCCCACCAGGCCAGCCTTCAGGCTTCATGTATATTATTTCATTCATTTTATTTGTATGCTTAATTTGTAAATAGTCAGGTGCCTTTTAAATAATTTGTTATATCAGCATCAGAGCTAAGAGTAAGTGCTCTTGGTCATGAACTTCATTTGATTCTGTTTGTATTTGTTTGGAAATAGTCTTTATTTAAACTTGTTTGGCTGGTTATCCATTTGTCAGTCATTCCCTTTTTTTGCAAAAAAGAAAAAGACTGAATATCGGTTTTGTACTGTTATAGTTGTTTGAAATTGGTGCTAACGTGATACATGTTGTCATTTTCGTCAAATGCATGCTGATGTAGGAACAGTGAAGGGTTAACAGGCATGTGTTGGTTTATCAACAGGACAAGTGATTTCCACAGGTGTCCAATGAAGCAGTACAATTTTCAATATTTATACACAATGTGGTTTTGGTTAAATGTAAATATTGTTGGACCAAAGTGTCATGTGATAGAAATCAAAATATTCATTAAAACAGTACAGACAGAAGAAATTGCGCTCACTTTTTAAATCTGCAGTGTGAAAAAACATCTCAGTGCAGTACTAAAACTGGTTTTAACAGGATGATTTTTTTATGTACACAAATACACATTCACAATATATATATAATTTAGAATATATATATGTAGGTGTGTGTATGCAGTTTTTAGGACCATTATGACTTTTTTTTTTTTATATTGTGACATGATTTTTATTATAATTAAAAAAATATTCTCATATGTTAAATGCAATATATTTACATTGCTTCTTTCAATGCTATATTTTAAACTTATATATTAATTCGTGCTGTCAAATCTATTAATTGTGATTAATCGCATCCAAAATAAGTTTGTTTACATACTGTGAATATTTATATATATATATACACACACACATTTGTTTAGGAAATATTTACATATATATACATTCATATTTATATATAAATTATATATATTATATATATATATATATAAAAGCCTGTACAAAAGCCACAAACAATATGGACACAGATATCAGCACATGGCCATTCACCAAGTCACAAGGAGGTGACAGCAAAGATCAAATTCTTCCATCTAGTACACTCATGAGTCCACAAGAACCATTTCATACAGCCTCGGCCACAGTCAGAGCTTCACTGAGGTATTGAGTTCAAGCTGTCCTTCAGTTTGCGAGTCATGCTGGGCAGCAGGTTCAGGTGTTCGTCCACACAGCTGCCCACACAGCTGTCCATCAGCGCCCGCACGGCAGGCTCCTTCGCCCCGGAGTCAAACAGGTCCTTGGCCTTGTCATTACAGTGCATTGTACACCTCGTGAGACGATCCTGTAGGTGAATAAATGGTTCTTGCAAATCACACTATTTCAGCTTAAAAGTAAGTGATCTGAAAAGTCGACTCACCTGAAACTGCTGGAGCTCACTGGTGACCAGTTCTTGAGCTTTAGCCAGCGGTGCGTGGCAGCGGTCGATACACTGGTGCACCTGGTTCATGGAGTGGCCGGGATTCTCACAACACTCTGCGCTGCAGCGGAACATGCGGCCCTGAAAGATTGAAGAGTGTTATCAGCCATTACTTAATCAACCTTTGATTAATAGTGGTCAGAAACTATATTTTGGACATTTCAGCCGACTTTAGCCAACATAGTAAATCAATAGAGAAGACAAACAAAAACTGACAAATGATAAAACTGATTAATGCACATTTATCAGAAGTTGATCTGACACATAAAACATTGACAGCAATGTTCTATAGTGTGACATGATATACATACAACTATTTAAACTTTTAAACTATGCCAAAATATTTTCTTGTATAAATATTAGTTAAATGCAGTTTTATGATTTCATATTAAAAGAGACTACATGTAGCAAAAAAATTACTACTTAAAAATAAATTTTGAAAGAAGTGTCTTATGTTCACCAAGACTGAGCTTATTTGATGCAACCGTTATATTGTATAATATTATTACAAATAATGTTTTCTATTCGGATATATTTTAAAATGTAATTTGTTCCTGTGATTAAAGCTGAGTTTTCAGCACCATTACTCCAGTCTTCAGTGTCACATGCTCCTTCAGAAATCATTCTAATATGCTGATTTGCAGCTCAAGAAACATTTATTATTATTATGGTTTTTTTTTTCTGGAAGCATTGTTACATTTATTTCAGGATTCTTTGATGAACACAAAGTTCAAAAGAACAACATTTATTCAAAATAGTCTTTTTTTTTTTCTTGTTAACAAGTTTTTACTGCCACTTTTGCCCAATTGAATGCATCCTAGCGAAAGAAAGTTATTTCTGTGATTAAGAAAATGAATAAAACATTAGTTTAAACTGATGTGGCAGTTTAAACTAAAGACTGTAGGATAAAGACTCGTGAAGTAATGTTAACAACACAAAGAGCAACAACAACACCGATATGTAGTACTTTATCTAGATAAACTTTATCTAGCCTACTTTAGGCTTTAGGAGGAAAATGAAAAAAGTAGCTTACCTGCATCTTACGGATGTGATCTTTCTCCAGACTTTGCACCATCTCCTCCACTGCCTTCTGCACGCGAGCCTGCTGCGCTTCTGCCATTCCTGATCTCACATCAACTGCTTTAATCTTCAATCATACCGCGACTCTATAATGCCATGAATCCAAACCGACACGTTTTACTAACAAGGCCTGTTAATCATTACTAAAGCGTTAAAATGCTGCAGCGTGAAATGAAAGCAAAATCCTGCGATTCACTACTTCTTCAGTAAGGTCACCTCTTACTACACCTAAAGCATGTTACCAGTAGCACGCCACTTCCGCAGTGGACTGCGTCCTATTTCCGGTTCCGTACTTCTTCTGAAGGACGAATCTTCGGCTGCTGGATTTCACGCACCTGACTTATGCACTTTATTACCTTTACACATTATTTTAACTTCTCATCCCGACATTTAAAGCGGTGAGATACATCGTTTTTACAGCTGCGTATATTTGAAGGTGACAGCGTCTGTATGCGAGTCTGACGAGAAGGTTTAACTGCAAACTTCTCTTCAACTTTTGCATCGATGAGACTTTGTCCTCTCTGGCTACAGCAGCTATTATCAATGCGATTAATTAAAGATGTGCATTTTTAGTACAGTGTACATGATCAGACTGTCGAAATTGTAAATTGGATTTCTTCATGTTTGGGTTAAACTTATTGTTTTATGTAAATGAAAATGTACAATTATAAACGACTTTGTGTTTATGAGCTAAATCATAAATCATAATCGAAAAGCTTCAATACGTTGCAATGTCTATTTGAATGTTTTAAAACAGTGGTTTTCAATCGGGGGCCTCGGTGAACTTCAAAGGGACCGCTGGATGACTTAAAAAAGTTTTAAATCAATAAATTATTATTACTAATATACTAAAATAACCTTACTCGAATGTAATTCAACATTCTAAAGCGTATTTGTTTTTATTTAACAGTTATCGAAACTTAAGGAATCACAAAATGAATCGTGGTTAATTGATTTATATAAATACTCACAATTTCTGGTAATAAACATAGTTTAGAAAACGAGCAGCAGTCATAATTACAGCAGAAATACCGGAAATATCGCTGTCCATATTAGGCGTTGGTGTTCGTGTTGGACAAGAAGTGACCTGCAAGTCAAAAAGCTTTTTTTATTAATACCCAAAACCAAATACAGACAGTAACAAATAACAAAAACAACGAGAAACAAAATAAACATAAAAAGGTCGAGAACTTTTTTTTTATTGCAGAAATATAATTCAATACAAAAGAAACAAATAATAAAGAACATAGAACATCTGGGGGGAATACAGAGGAGAGAGAAAAAGAAAGAAGAAAAAAATTACAATTTACTTAAAAACCGTTATATAATACGATGTCTCCAGAGCTTGACAATAATACATGTAGATCAGAAGCAAATATTTTGCAGCTGGGTTTAAATTTAAGGTATCTAGCTTTGTGGATATGGAATTTACCCATCATATAAACAAAGTTTAAGACATCATCTAGCTCCTTATTATCAGAAATATCAGAATGGAAAGAACCTTACTGATGGAAATCTTACAGAGCTGGTGAAACACAAGAAATAGGGAAGCTGATATTTGAAGCCAGACACGTCATAACGTAAAAAAAGAATCGCTGATTCGTTGCTTTCTAAACCAGTTTTATGTCGTAGTTTGCATCCATAGAAATGTCTTCATTGTTTTTCTCAGCTCTAACATGTGTTATAGACCCGATAATAAAATATGAATCTGGTAGCAAGCTGAATGATTCGTCTTGTAAAGCAGAATCTGACCTTTCTGTTAGACAGTGAACAGCCACCTTCTTCCAAAGTATGTTTCATTTATGAAAATCTGAGCTCATGTAAATGCATCATTTACCTATTTTCTGACCATTTGTTTTTCAGATGTTAATATTGTGAAACACTGAATCCCTAGAATGGCTCTGAGACACTTATCGGTGAAGGCTCTCCTCTTCCTGGGGCTTTGTCAAGTTGGACGCAGAGGTTTTGCCTCTGCACCCGAAGTCAGAGAGGCACCAAAGAAAATTGGTATGATAAAGTTCAAATCATTCATTTGTTGTGTAAGAATGAAGAGTATATGGAAGACTTTTATCCCTGTAAAACCTGACATGAAATAATACTAAGAATTATTGAATTTATTGAAACTTTACACAAAATATAAAAGAAAAGAAAAAGGTTTGCATATGTGTGAGCAGTTACTGATATTTATATGGCCATAGAGTAAGATGAAAATCTGATTATAATGTAAATCAATGAGATCTTTATAACAGTACAGCAGATTATAAAACACATATAAATATCAACTGTCACTCTAATAATATGTCTTAGTAAGAAAACATTTAAAAACGTTTATTGATCAAACTCACTGGTTTTTATTGTGGGGGCAAAACATGTAATGCAGTGCAACACAATGATGATTGAGAGATGAACAAATAAACGTTCATCAAAAGCCTGATGATCATATTTGATACTCGCATTTTAACAAATGTTGTATGTATAATCAAGTAAACCTAAGTTGCTTCATTCCAGTAAGTGTTCATTCTGAAGCATAACTAACAATATAAAAGTTATTCTTACACATACTTTATACATTTTTAAAATATTTCCCAGCAAAAAAATAAAAAATAACATGTGTAGCACAGCCTGAAGCTGGGAGTATTTTAGAATGATACTAAAGGCCTTTTACTGGCTTAAAAAGTATAAATTATCAATCAGAGGACAGAAAGCATGTAGTAGATTGTGTGCAACAGGATGTTCAGCAAAGTTTTGCTCATCTTGATAATTTAGAGGCCTTAGAAATTCATGTATCAGATATTATGTATATTAATGGGCATGTTTGGTGGGATCTGATGGGCTAAATGTGCTTTTTTCTTTAGCAATAATTGGCGGTGGTATTGGAGGTACGGCAGCAGCGTTTTTCTTAAGACAGGAGTTTGGACCGGCAGTGAAGATCGATGTGTTTGAGGCTGGGACTGTGGGAGGGCGTCTGGCCACTGAAAACATTGGGGGATATGAGTATGAGACAGGAGGATCCATTATTCACCCCCTCAACCTGCACATGAAGCACTTTCTGGACAAACTCGGTCAGTATCCACTTCCCTCTCAAGCTTTCCTTATGATGTTCTTCTCTAAAATGCAGAACTGGATACTTTCAGCTTAACCTTGCATGTGTCATATTCTCTGATCAGGTCTGTCTCCTCGTGCTGATGTATCTTCTAAACTGGCGATATTTGACGGTAAAGAGCTGACCTTTGAAGAGAGCGACTGGTTCATAGTGAACGTCATACGCATGCTGTGGAGATACGGATTCAACTTCATTCGAATGCATATGTGGGTGGAGGGCATAATGGACAAGTTTATGAGGTTCGTCTGTTGTGTTTCCATTATTTTTTCTAGTGGTGAATAGAATGAACATAACCAGTTGATATTAAAGGTGCTGTATGTAACTTTTTGAATGTACCAAAACATAAAAACACCATAATATATTCGCAGATATTTAGGAAACATGCCAAGTTCACATACTTGTTTCTCCGAAAAACAACGCTAAAGCCACTTATTCTACTTTGAAAATGTGCATTCCGTGTCGGAATGCCTGTTTTTGTTTTTGTCTGTGTGATTCCGCCCACTGCCAGTTTAACCAATAGTATTTCGACACCTCGGGTTGCTAGAGATCGTAAAACAGCGTATCGCAGCCATGGAAGCCAGCAAATGAACTGGGTCAGAAATTGCAGATTAGCCTCGGCATCAATCTAAATACCTCTAAGACCAGAGGCATATTAAAACGAGGATAAATCAACTCATCAACTTACAGTGTAAGACTCACCGCCTCCCATTGTCAAATGTGCTCATTGCCGTTGCGTGTCCTCAATCTGACAACTCGCTGGAGCGTCGCGTCTGAGGAGGAGGGGGCGGGAGAAACAATATTTTGAATTTTGACTGCAGTACCCATTTCAACCGCCAGCTGTCAATATTACATACTACACCTTTAAAGTCCTTTTATTGTCCATTTCTGTCCTCTCTGTAGGATATATCAGTACCAGCAGTATGGCTACTCATTCTCCAGCGTGGAGAAGCTTCTTCATGCTATGGGTGGAGACGGTTTCCTCACTCTGGTCAATCAGACGCTGGAGGAGGCCATGCTGGCTGAGGGCTTCTCTCAGGTCTTTCTCAATGACGTCGTAGCACCCGTCACAAGGGTCAACTACGGCCAAAGTGTCCGAATCAATGGATTTGTGGGTATGCCTGTATTATGCTTATATGCCTATATTGGGATGTTTGTGACCTTTTAGTATTAATAATCGAAGGGTCAGTGACATGACACACATTTATTTTGGTTCCAAATCTATTAAGTAATAAAAAAATACATTACAAAGGCAATTTTTACATTTAATGATTTGAATATAATTCATACACTCATGCATTCATTATTAAAAATCAATCATGTGAGGCAAAAAAAAAAAAAAGTATTTTGGCACGTTTGTTTTTATTATTTCTTTGGGGGGAAAGCACTGAAACATGTATTAAAATATTTTAAATATTATAATTTTTTTTATGTGTGTGTGAAATCTAAATCATCTGGTGAAACTAATATGCAAAACATGCAGGACAATCATATCGTTACCGTTTGTCAAGGTCAGTAAGTCTTAATATCAGATAATTTGAGCAAGATTAGTTCAGTTTGTAAGATGTCATGTGGTGCGACTTCTCATGAACTTAATATTTATAAATGATTCATGATATTTTGAAAAACTATTTACATTTGAAATTTAAAAACTTAAAAATTTAAAAACCTTTTTTCAAAAATAATGATTAGTATTTGCAATGTAAGAAAAATATGTTATTACTTAATGGTTATACCACATGTAACAAAATGTTTTCCCAAAATTATATGAAACCAGCATGAATACATTTTTAAAAACATGACACGTGCATTTTAAACTAGATTTAAAAAAAATTAAAATAAAGATTTTTCCCTCTTCTTAATTGTATACACTATTATTTGTCATTGCTTCAAATGTGGTGCACTAATTATTTAACAGGCATTTTTATAGTTAGTTTTGTACCACAGATTTTATGTGTTTTGCCTTGCGACTTGCTGTCCAATATAAAATATGCTCCTCCAGCAAAACCTGTTGTGGAGCACTGATTTATTAGATACAGAAGTGTGTGAATATGGCGTATTCTGTTTGTAGGTGCTGTTTCACTAGCAGGAGCCGACTCAGGATTGTGGGCAGTGGATGGAGGGAATAAGATGGTTTGTTCCGGGCTTCTGTACCACAGCAAAGCTGAACTTGTTCCAGCTCATGTGACTACCATCTCCATGAAGATGAGACCATCCAAAACTGGTACAGTCCACTTTGAACATTATAGTGAATCTTTTTATATATTATGTACACTACCAACCAAAGTTCACAAGTTTGGGGTCAGTAAGTTGGTTTCTTGCCAACAGTCTTGCCATATTTATCCATTTTCTTTTGTTGCCCTTTCAGATTCGGCTGTAAATTTCTATGAAGTGAACTACGTTGGTGAATCTGGTGCCGCCCATTCCATGTACGACATAGTTGTAGTTGCCACACCTCTCCACCAGGGCATTTCTGACATCAACTTCTCAGGCTTTTCTCCTCCCATTCCATCCCACTTCCCTGGCCGCTACCACCAAACGGTGGCCACGCTGGTCCACGGTCTGCTCAATGTGTCCTATCTGGGCACCACAGAGAAGCCGGAAGACTTCTTTGTTTCTGACGTCCTCACATTGGACAACAAAGCCTCCGAGATCCACAGCCTGAGCTCTCTGGACCCGGTGAAAATTCCCAAGGGTTACTCCCGCAGCCCTGCCAGTCAACACAAAGTATGGAAGATCTTCTCCTCTCAGCCACTTTCTCAGAAGCATCTGCAGCAAATCTTTCTTTCCTGGGACTCGGTGTCGGAGAAGCGCTGGCTCGCGTACCCCTCCTACAGCCCACCGCACCGCAGGACACCTCCCTTCATCCTCCATGATCACCTCTACTACCTCAACGCCGTGGAGTGGGTGGCCAGTGCCATGGAGATGAGTGCCATTTCCGCCCGTAATCTGGCCCTGCTCGCCCACCACCGCTGGTATGAGCAGACGGGCAAAATCAACCAAGAGGACCTGCACACCAGACTCAGAGGTGAACTTTGACAGATGAGCAGTGCGGTTGATCTGAACTACTTTGGGTTCATAAGTAATAAAATCTTGTACAGAGATGAGAGATTGTATATGTGAAAGGTAGACCTGTGCTCATAGGCGGAGCGTGTGTAAGGCTGGGGAAGGCTTACACTGGGACTTGGGGCCAGGGGAATGCCACTAAATTGGACAAAAATGCCCCTGCACAAACAAATTAAATCTATTACGTCTGTTGCTAACAAAGTGAATATGAATAGACAGTGTCGATTGCGGCATTAAATTAAGATCTGCTCATGTTGCACCGCATTTCATTTTAGGCTTTTTTACAGTGTTGCATATTTTAACCAATCACACAATTCTGTTGAGCTTAGGATTGCAATGGCCAATCAGAAGCGTTCAGATGAGTCATCGTTCAAACTCATCAGTTTTGTTGAGTGCGCGCGCGTTCGCTGACTGAATTCCGGAAAACCACAAAGCGCAGATGTACGTACAATGTAAGTAAGAGATTCATTTAACAGTGTATACAGCTTCAGTGATTATAACAATAGTTCTGTTATTTTGAGAGTACTTAAACTCGCGATAGATCAGTGTTAGTGATGTCACTTTCTATATATAATCTGTTCGCTGTTTGAATAACCGTGGAAAGGATACGTTATATAATTATCAGTTTCTAACGTTTTTATTAAATTGTAATCACGTTAAATACAAATTCATTCCCATTAAACATTTTTTTTAGCCTACATGACACCCATGTCTGGTTCTTGCCTAAAAAGACGGGTTTATTATTGTTTAATACATTTGGCTGCTATTTTACCCTGGATTTGGTTCACCCTCTGCCTATGCCTGTGCTGTGTATATATATATATATTTTTTTGGTTATTACCCTGGTTATTACAATTCAAGCTGAAAACTGACCATCATTTTCAGGGTGTCCGCGGGTCCTTAAAATGTCTTAAATAACGTTTTCCTAATAAAAGGCATTAAAAAGTCTTAAAATGTCTTAAATTCAGATTCGATGGGTCTTAAATATTTTTGGTCACATTACCGCTAAAATATCTTCAGTCTGACGGACCTAATGACTGTTTACAATAATTGGACAGATCGAAGATTTTTTTTCCCCCCGCGGTAAGTTACTGCATCATCAGAGAGAATCGCAGTAGCAGAATACAGGTCGAACTACCTTCTTGTTTTCAATAATAATAATAATAATATAGGTCGAGCTACAGCTGATCAGCCTTCTAGCTTGTTTAAAATGTTTTTTTTTTCTTTCCCGACCGGACAACTAGCCTGATTAAAACACAAGTGTCAAAAAAAATAACCAGCGACGCATCGAAACACGAGAATGATTATAACCAGCGAAGCATCGAAACGCGAGAATGATTCTTCTAATTTTATTAGCCTACATTCAATGTAAACAGTGATTGATAATGGATAGTGTATTTCTGGTATCAAGGTCGCGCTGTTGAGACTTGTGCTGTTTATCTCTGTGTGAGAGACTTCAGAACAAATGAGTGTAACAGCACACATAAAGGAACTCAGAAGAAACACACTGAGGTGAAAATTCAAAATGTTTAGTTTATTCATAACATGATATACCTCACCCTGCTTCATTCTACTACGTTAACAAATCATTAGCTCATCCATGAACATGATTTCTGGAACATGAGTCCCGTCGGATTGCATCGGCTGTGGGGATGAAGACGACAACTCCCATGATTCCACACTCAGTCACAGCGTCATCAAACTACGCCTTTGCCTCTGTTTGTTTTGAATACGCACCCTCCAGCGGCGAAAATTACATATTGTGCCTTTAAGTAACATACTTAACAAGTGAGTTATTTTGCTGAATATTCTCACAACGCAAAAAGCATTCAAAACACCTACAGAGTGCATGCATAAATCAAGTTTCAGTACCAAGCTATCGAAAAAAATAATTTTTTGACATCAATTTTGTACACCTGTTTACAGTTGCAATAAAAGTTAATGTCTTTTAATGTGTAATTAAATGTTTGTGTATAAATAAAAAGAATTCCGTCTTGCTTACCCGTCTGTTCATGGCGCCCCATGTAGGCTTCAAATAGTAAATGGAGGGCTACACAGTGCAGCTTCTCTTTGAGATGTTACTCACCTGGGCTGCGTTTCCCAAAAGCAGCTATGGTCACAAGTTCTGTCGATACCTATAGAGTTCAATGGAGCTTGCGACCATAGTTAGCTAATGATACTTTTGGGAAATGCACCCCTGGTTAGCTTATTCATATTACTGTTCAAAGTGCTAAATATAAAATGGTAAAAGGAGAGGCTTAACCTCTCTAGAGGAACAGTTAATATTTCTCGATGTTTTCCTGTTAAAACAACACATTTTTGTGTATTTTCACAATTACAAAGTGTACACGGTGTAATGTGGCACACAGGTGTTATATATTTATGGAGGAATCACACCAGTGACGGGAAGGTGAGATGATCCTCTGATGCAGCTGTGACAGAATCCTCTTGGTCCAGAGCAGCTTTATCAGGAACCTCTGGGAACGGGGAGGTTGAGAGAGGAGCTCTGGGACTGAAGCAGCTTGGACAGCAGCTCAGGCTGAGGCTCCTTCAGGCAGGGGCGTGTCTACGTGGTGGCACCGCCCCCACCTGAAATTTGGCTGACCACCCCAGGTGCCCCCCCTACCAGATGTCTTGCGATAGGCTCGCGAGAGGACGAATCTCTCCAGGTGCCCCCCCTACCAGATGTCTTGAGATAGGCTCGCGTGAGGACGAATCTCTCCACTCTCACTTGTTTAGTGAGTGTACACGATGTATTATAACATACATCGTTCCGCAAACACAACCTCATCCACCCCCCCGGCCACCCTCTTTTGAGCCAGTGCCCCCGACTGGCCCCCCCATTTAAAATGCTCTAGACACGCCCCTGCCTACAGGGAACACTGGGGTGGCCTTGGCTGGAACTTGGCAAGAATCTCTGCAGCATCATGAGAGGAACCTTTGTGGCAGGCATCTGTGTGACCCAGTCATCAGGAACCTCTGGGATGCTTTGAAACTGGAGCTGCCATGACACACAGCTGTGGAACCAAAGCAGGAACCTTCAGCCCGGGACAAGAAGCTCTGGGAACAGGGTCACTCTAGAAATGTACCCTGTCGAGTAAACTCTGTGATGCCTGTTACTCTGACTCTGTTACATCTTCAATCTTTAGGGTGGCATTCACAGTGATTTCTGGAGTGGCCTTGATGGTATTTTGGGAACCAGTTGCCTGTGGCAGGAACCTCAGTGTGAGGGACCGCTGAGACCAGCAAAGCTGTGAAATGGGATTTTCAAGTCCGGTACCTCTGGCGCCTCAGGTTTTGGAGCAGTAGTTTGTTTATTGTGGCCTTCCCTGGGATTTCTGGAGCGGCCTTGACAGGATCTCTGGTCCCATGGCAGCTGAGAAAAGGAACTCTGTGGCCATGACATGATCTCTGAGAACCGAATGCCAGTGGCAGGGACCACTTTGGCGGTAATGAGAGGAACTTGTGGGCCGGGCTTGACAGGGTGGATGGGAGATGGGGCAGCATACCTCACTTTTCTCCTCCTGGGCTCTGATGGATTTGGGTAAAGAGAGAAACAGGAGTAAAAAAGAGGCAAATTGAAATTAAAGTAACATTCAGGTATAAAACAAGTTAAGCTCTGTCTACAGCATAAAGTCTTGATCACAATTTTATAGTTTATTTTTGCAATTATCACTGGCTGACTATTCATGATTTTCTAGTTTAAATAATATAAAAGAATAACCCTGAATTATAAACGGCACATTTTTGGCAAGTTTGCTGTAATGCACTACTAAACGCAGAAAATAACTTTACACTTGCGTTATAAAATATCTACCATCTTCTATTGTATGGACAGACGTGTAAAGGCGTGTCCACATTTACTGTTGTTAAGTGACTTGACGTGGCCAAAATCCAGTCACATCAACAAGAATCCATGCAATCTGGAATTTCGTTGAATAAGAAAATAAATAAATAAATAAATCTACTTGGTTGGAAAGTGACTTCTGTGTGAGTCTGCTTCATTCATCACTACACTATTCTCCAAAATTTCGCTAATGTGACCCCACCTTAACTCTGAAAATACATCGGTTTTGGAAAAAAAGCTGTGTTTACGGCGATACAGCATTTACCAATGTTCTGCAGTTCACAATTTCATTCATTCATTGGTGATTAATTTGGATTGCATGAATATTATTAGCATGTTAAATATTTTCATTATTGAAAATATGCATAGCAGAAATATTTGAATGATGAATGACCTTTCATACAAGCACTGGGTCAGTGATTATCAGGAAAAACGATATTTTCCAAATTTATTATAATAGATGGAAACAAAACATAAACACAATCAAATCTTTCTTGTGTAGTTACTCCAGGACGCCACAGTGCTTCAGTGATTTTATCATTTCAGTTTTCCTGCATCAGTCCTTCACAACCAGAATCGTTGCGGTATCAACAGTTTCTGTCTTTTATCCCAGAATGAGACATTATTTATATCCAGTTTCAGACGCAGTGTTTCCTTCCAAAGTCAGCTCTTTAGTCTCAGGGGTCACACTGTCTGCTGTGCTCTGTGTCTTTGATAAACTCCCATAAATCGCCATGGCCTGAAGACAGAAGAGAACAATGAGGTATACATGCCAACTAGGGACATGGTTGTTATTATTAGGGAATATTATGTGCCATATATATGAATGAAGCCACACCTGAGTGACCATGCTGCTGATGTCTCCTGTGTTCGAGGGCAGTAAGATGGTGTTGGACTCCTTGGCCAGGTTGGAGAAAGCAGAGACGTACTGTTCAGCCACAGTTAAAGATGCTGCAGCGTTTCCATTCTGTACAGATACAGTTATGAAAGGTCAGTAAGATAGATGTAAAACAGCCTGAACTCTCAGGTGTAATATCAGTTTACACACAAGATTGATAGTGTGGTGATGTATAAGTGTGATATAAGGCTCTTCATAAACTGAATCAGATTTACCAATCGAGTGAGCGCCTCGGAGAGCAGCCGGATAGCTTTAGCCTTTGCCTCAGCTTTAGCCAAAACAGCATTTGCTTCACCTGTACAGGGGGAAAATATAATTAATTTTAACCATTTAATTTAAATATCATTAATAGTCATTTTACTATAATTTATAACAAATTTAATTACTTGTTTGCTATTATTTATCATTATAATAATTATTTATAATTTTATTATAAATAATTTTAACATCCAATATCAACATAAACAATTATTTTTTGTTTATTATTTGTATATTTGTTGAGTATTATTATATTTATATTCATTATTAATAACAATTAAATCTAAAATAACAAATGTGTTTTTATTGTTATTATTAATAACAATCTTTTTTTTTTTTCATTTTAATTTTAGCTGAAGTTTTAGCAATTTTGTTATGTGTTTTATGTCATTTTTAAAGGTTTTTATGCCTATATAGTTTTAAGTTTTAGTTAATTTAGTACTTCAACTTATATATACTAAATAAAAATGTTGCCTTGACAACTAGCTGAAATAAAATGTTTTATTTTTACTTTAATTTTATTAATAATATTACTTTATAAATAACAGTTCATATTTATTTTATTTTAAGTAATGAAATTATTGTATGGTTTTATTTTACGTTAAGAATAATAATAACCCTGGTGACATCAGCCAAAAAGGAAATGCAGTTGCATGAATCGTTTACAAGACTGATTTGACTTTAATACCAACAACAAAATTTTATTCTACTACTAACATTAATCGAACCCCAGATGTTCAGTAAAAAACCCCACCAGCAGCTCTGTTAATCTGTTCAGCCTTCTCTCCCTCAGACGCCAGAATCTGAGCTTGTTTGCGACCCTCGGCCACATTGATGGCCGCCTCCCTCGTCCCCTCTGACTCCAGAACGGTGGCTCTCTTCTTCCGCTCGGCTTCCACCTGACCGTGATTCATGTTATACGAGTCATATGACTGACAGGTGATCATTTAAGTCTTTTTGGTCTGTAAGATTAAGTTGAAGAGTAAATCGTCACACCTGCATTTGCATAGACTCTTTAACCCGTGGAGGAACGTGAATGTCTTTGATCTCGTATCGAAGACATCGAATCCCCCAATCATCTGAGGCCTGGTTTATCGAGTGGACAATATTGGAATTCAAAGACTCTCTTTCCTGTCGAACGACAAACAGTGATCCTTAAGCACACAAATGAATGGTGAATACGATATTGTGTAAATCACTAAGAGATTGTCTGGCATTCATACTCTAAACACTTTGTCCAGGGTCAGTTTTCCCAGCTCTGATCTCATGGTGGTCTGTGCCAGCTGGGTGACGGCATATTCTGGGTTCTCCACTCCATAACTGGCCTTCAGAGGAGAACAAAAGTCCATTACGAGAGGAAAAGCCTAAAGAAATACTGGCAGAAAGCAGAAAAGTACTTACCTTAAACGGGTCGAGTATCCTGAGATATAAAACTCCATCTATCTGCAATGTCACATTGTCTACAAGCAAAACAACACGATTTGATTCACTTCAAAAATCTATAAAAGTAGGAGTGGAAAAAGATCACAATGGCTGTAACATACCGAGGGAAACTGCTGACTGCTCTGGCACATCTATCACTATCTCTTTGAGACTTTGAACATATTTAACTCGGTCCAAGATTGGAATTAAGAAGTTTAGACCCTGCAGGAAACCAAAAATTTTTTATTTTGATGCCTGGAAATGATTCAAATACATTGAAGATATTCATAATGATAACTCACTGGTTCCAGGATTCGGTGGAAACGGCCCATCCTCTCCACTACCCAAGCTTCCTGCTGGGGTACGAACAGAACCACGGTGTTCATAGGGAGGCTGGAAGCCCATCGCTGCTGAACTCGGCTCCCCCACGACGCAGGCACGGTTTGCCACGAATGCTAGTGTACACAGAAGAGACAGAATTAGATAATTTTTTTAATAATAAAGTATAATATAAATAATAATTCCTATACTAATTGATATAATATTTTGTGTAACAATTATTTGTATTATATTTATTTATGAATAAATGTAACAATTAATAAGAGTAATAAAAATTTTTGTTTAAACAAATAAAACAGTTACACATTATACAAAAATACATAGAATTTAACACACATAATTTATTATTTATGAAAATGCATTTAGTCCAGTCTTTGAGCACTTTGTGGTGTAAATGTACAACCCATTCTTTTAGTACTACTAAGTACTATAATTTATTTATTTTTTTTTAAATATGTCTACATCTTTTTTTTATTATGTTTTAATGTTTAGTTTTATTTTAGTACTTAATCTATTTAATCTAAATGAAAATGAGAAATGTTGCTTTGGCAACTAACTGAAATAAAATGATATTTTTTAAAACTTAAATTTGAATGTAATTCATTTCAATTCTATTTTATTTCAGTTAATATTTATTTTATTTCAAGTAATAAAAGTAAAAAAAAAAAGTTTTATATGATTTTAGTTTTCGTTAACAAAAACGGAAGTTCAGTTCAGAGGTGAGGCAAGTTATTGAATTAATAATTCACAATAAGACTTTTTAACATTTTGGGTCAATTTTGATTTTAGATTTGGCTTTAATGCCCTTAAAGTATTAGTTTCTGGTAGTAGTACCAGACAAGTACTACTTCTTGTGCTGAATTTGTTGTTCTGTCAATCAAGATAAATTCCACTGTCTCTGCAACGGCAAAAAAAAAAAAAAGTCATTCTGACCTCTAACAAACAAGCAATAAATAAATAATTTGATTATTAATTAAATTATCTTTCAAGTAAACGTGTGAGCAAAATCATTTATATTCATTTGATTTCGAAGTGAACTTTAATAATTATTCACATTTGTCAAGCAGTGCTGTAGTCCACAGAGCTACACGTGTGTTACCTTTAAAAGGCCGCTCCCCGCCCGACACACCCCCGTCCTGAGCATGGTCAGCCTGTATGAAACCAGATGCTAAAGATGCCTGAAACAAATACATTAATTCTTCTCGCGCTTACAGTACAAACGTGACCCTCTTACAGCCGCGGAAATCAAGTTACAACATCTCCAGCGTGCGCCAATGACAAACCTCCGGCTCCGAGTCTGCGAGGGAAACAAATGCTTTTATTATTTGGTTCCGGGAATACATCAACCGCCTGTTACTGAAAGCTGAGTGTGAAATATTGCAAATAAAATTATAGCATTGTTAGAAAAATGATAACAAGTACTAGACTTTCATAGATCCTGTAGTACTGCATACATTTTTTTTTCATAAGTGAGTAGAAATGATAGTTTGTAGTGATGAATGTGCAGCTTACGTCCAAGGTTGTTATTAACTAAAACTAAAACTATTACAATTCGTTTTCATAATTGAAATGAAGATAAGATAAAATAAAATATAAAGATTTGACAAAAAGTATAAAAAAAAATTACAATTGTAATAATAAAAAAATTGTACTACTAAAACTAAAACTGATAAATAAAGCTAAATTGAAATATATATATTAAAAATGACAAAAGCACAAAATTACTAAAACTTGAAAACTGAAAATATAAAAATAAAATCTAATTTGAAATATTAATAAATAAAATAATAGTACACTATATAATTATATAATAGTGTACACGTGATATTAAAATAACAGTGTGTTCGCAGTCACAATGCTCTCCATTCACAATGGAGATTTGCTAGAATAATGCATTATAAATAAAATAATGCAAATTAAAATAAAAACGTGATTTTTTCTTTCTTTCATAAATTCATATATTTTATTGGCTTGACACCTGGGTCAGATTTGAAAAAGGCTCACAGGTGACTGCAGTTTTATTTATTTATTTATTTATTTATTTAGCACAATAGGATGGCAAATAACAGACATATTCACTTTATTAGTGTTTGACTTAAAGGGGTCATATGATGCTGCTAAAAAGAACATTATTTTGTGTATTTGGTGTAATGAAATGTGTTTATGCGGTTTAAAGTAAAAAAAACACATTATTTTTCACATACTGTACATTATTGTTTCTCCTCTATGCCCCGCCTTTTTGAAACGCGTCGATTTTTATACATTTGTACTATTATGTTTACAAAAATAAAACAGAAAAGAACAAAAAAAGGTAAACAACTACAAAAATAAATAAATAAAAAGTGCTGGGGGTAATAAAATAAAATCAGAAAAAGGGTACAATCAGGTATAAAAATATCAAATACGTTTCTTTGAAATCACACACTTTTAAGTCTATCTATAGGCTATAGACTTTTAGACTATAAAGATTTTTCATCCAGAGTCTCTAATACTGTCTATGCACAGCCTTACTTCAGTCAACAAAACCATAAAGTGGGCTTTTAAAAAAAAATATAAATTGCATTTATGAATGTGAAATTTGGTCAAAATATAATTGTTTAAATAAAATCACTTTTTATCCTCTTTAGAATATTCAGTGAAGCCAAAAAGTAAATTTTCCCATAAAACTGAGAGAGGTCTTGAGTACTGAATATTTTCATTGATACATTTCTGTATCTGTATCAATGCCAAAATATTTCTCAAAGTTTTCTCAGCACTCGTGTTAGCGTCACACCTGTTGTAGTCATAAACCACACCCATTAGCTCACCCATTGGTCAACAGTCCAGCAAAGCCCGCCCTCTGGGTTAGGGGCAATTCAGGCGTCATTAAAATCCCTGCAAGTCCCGCCTCTTCTTCTGTGAGTTTCTGCACATACAGGTTGGTGTTGGCGATCTGAATCAGTACGCGCCACCTGTGGGAAAGTGCTGAGTTACTCCGTCGAGCATCCGTGCCCTCAGTAGTGCGCTCATGGCCAGGAACTAACTTGTGTCATGTTTGAAATGTCACCGGACAGCTGAGAACTTAGATTATAGTGACAGGATTTAACCAAGAGGAAAAACTTCGGTTGCCATGTCTCTCCTTTGCGTGAGAGGTGCGTGCTGTTTTAAATATGTTTTCTGACTCGCTGTGTGTGTTTGCACCTGTCTGCATGCAATCAGCAGCTGTTCTGTTTCTTGAAAAGTTCAGACGCGAGAGCGTTTTTTGTGAACTATAAACATCTCTTTAACTTACTTTCTCTGCTGTTTTCATGGAATAATATAAACGTTTATTACAGTTAAGTGCTGACGATGCTGCCAAGTTAAGATGCTGTAATGATCAAACAGGCTGAAATATTATATAATTTGAGGTTTGCTATAGGGATAGTATAGTGTGAGGGAAGCAGCTGTTTGGCGTCGTGATGTAATACAGCTTTACAGCCCAAACGAGACAGTGCAACAGTAAATAGGCTATATATTTTTAAAATTATTGTGAGGTTTAAAAAAACAAAAGTAATATTTCTTAATATTATATAAAGTTTTTTAATATGAAAAAAAAAAACAATTTGGTGTTGGCGTTATTCAGAACATTACTAAATACAATTTACTAGCAAATAAGGGAAATAAAGAATGTATTTGATTTATTGCAAAAATGTGTTGCTGAAACTCGGAGTGTGATTTGGTTTAAAAATACTAAATGTATGATAGGAAATCTGTATCATTTTATGCAAAGTTATATAGTGTGTATAGTTATGTGTGTGTGTGTGTATACAAATTCTAACATTTCAAATATTGAGTTATGTAAATATATATTTATGTAAATTAAATATTGCATATATATGCATGCAAATATATATTATTTTCTTTATATCTTTTAATATATTTAGTTCAATTCTGTAGATTCCTTATGAAATTATTTAATTAGTATTTAAGTAATTATTATGTACACATTTAATTAATTAGTGTGTGTGTGTGTGTATATATATATATATATTTAAATATGTAAAATTAAAATGTAATTATTTTTATTAACAATTTACAAACACACAAATAAACACTAATTATATAAAGTTCTAAATAATGTAAATATTTAATAGATAATGCTTATTGAATATTTTAAATTCTATATTTTTGTGATGTAACTGAGTTATTATCATGCTGTAGTTTATAAATAAGGCTGGCTCATCAGGCCCTCTTGAAGGAAAGCAGATCAAAAGCGTGTGCTCTCATACTCCTTCAGAGATGCACATATTCCTTTTATCTTTGGTCACTGGCCAGTTGCAGATCAACATCTCCATAATTTCCTCTGTTTTTTTATCTACGCTCAATCTGCTCCAGTGGCAATGCTTACTTTGCTGATTGCTGTCTTCGGTGAAAGTGTCTCTGCTTAATGTCCACACAATATATCTTGAAGGCTGAGTGGGGTGAATGTGGGGGTGGGACGGGGTCCGTACACTGACTGCTCATCCACATCTATGAAGAGGTGCAGGCTAATGTGATTTAAACAGTGACTGGGCTGTTTTGAAACCAACTGAATGAGTCTTTAAAAAGAAGCAAGTACATTTTAAAATGGGACTAAATCTTATGTGGAAGCGTTTCAGTTTGAAGGAAGTTTTAAAGGAGTGGCGTGGTGTTTGATTTGATTTAGGTGCCACTGCAGGATTTACTGGCAGCAGACATTCCTTCCTTGTTAAAAGGAAACCATACAAGCCTTTTACTACCCTGTCCCCAACAGCTCCTTTCCTCAGGAACTTGTGTTGGTATACAGTCACTTATTTGAGGATATGCAAGTAAAGCAGAAAGAATCAGTGGAGATGAGCAGATTTGCACAGATACAAACACTTGCTTAAGAAACACATTCACTGAGGACCTCCAAACAAGTCAATTATTCAGAGAGACAAAGGAAATGTTTGTGCAGGAACCGGACAGTGATTAAACTCCTCAGCGTGTCTCACAAGAGCTTTTATTTCTTTGGTTTAAGGTTTAAAAGGTCACAGCTCTTTTCTCATCACACTTGCAGTATCCTCAGATTTCACAAATTACACCTTTCACTCGCACGAAATGTGCTTGCAGTTGAAGTTTGGCTTTGTTGGTGGATCACCAGTTAGAATCCTTGTAGAAGTCTTTCTGCATGTTTTCGATTGCGATGTAGTTTCTTCATTGTCCTTCCTTAAACTTAACTGGAACAGGAGGATTTGAGTATTTGGAAGCACAAACAGAATTTACAATAATGTGACCGTGGACCACAAAACCAGTCTTAAGTCGCTGGGGTATATTTGTAGCAATAGCCAAAAATACATTGTATGGGTCAAAATTATCGATTTTTCTTTTATGCCAAAAATCATTAGGATATTAAGTAAAGATCACGTTCCATGAAGATATTTTGTAAATTTCCTACTGTAAATATATCAAAACTTAATTTTTGATTAGTAATTTGCATTAAGAACTTCATTTGGACAACTTTAAAGGCGATTTTCTCAATATTTTGATTTTTTTTTGCACCCTCATATTCCAGATTTTCAAATAGTTGTATCTCGGTTAAATATTGTCCTATCCTAACAAACCATACTTCAATGGAAAGCTTATTTATTCAGCTTTCAGATTATGTATAAATCTCAATTTAGAAAAATTGACTCTTAAGACTGGTTTTGTGGTCCAGGGTCACATATGTGTCCAGCAGAGAAATATGCTATGTAATACAACTGCAAAAAGAAGAAAAAATCTTGAGAAAAAAAAAAGATAATATAATTTATTATCATGAAAGAAAAGTATTATGCAAAAGTCTCTTTTGGTCATTAAAGCTGCATTTATTTGATCAAAAAATACAGTGAAAACCGTAATGTGAAATTTTAAATGTTTTTTTTCCCTCTATTTGAATATAACTTAAAATGTAATTTATTCCTGTGATGCAAAGCTGTATTTTCAGCATCATTACTCCAGTTTTCAGTGTCACATGATCCTTCAGAAATCATTCTAATATTCTGATTTGCTGCTAAAAAAAAACATTTATTATAATTATCATTTTTAAAAACAGTTGTGCTGCTTTACTGTCACTTTTGATGAATCCAATGTGTCCATGCTGAATAAAAGTATTAATTTATTTAAAAAAATCTTACTGACCTTAAACATTTGAATGATATTCCAAATCGATATATCAGTGTTGTAATGTTACGATACTAAACATACTACAACATACTAAATTAACTTTTATTACAAAACGTATTATAGAAATATTATCACAAGAATATAATGGTTTTTAGTATAACAAATGACATTTTAGTGTGACATTTTATATGTATTAATATAAAATATATTTAACATTGATTTAATATATATTATATATATAGTGAGATGTATAAGGGTATGGTAACTTTTTGTATTTATTGAATATTTATTGAATTTATTTGTATTCATTCACACAAGTATACTGTCATTATACTCAAAATGCATTAACTGCAAGTGTAGTTTGTGTATAACGATGTTGCAGGACCTTCGAAATTAAGGTTTTCAAATTTCAGATTTTTATCAAGTGAAGTGAGTGTCTACAGATCTCTCCTTCTCGATGTAGGAAGCAGTGAACACTAGGTAGGGAGCTACTAGGTAGGGATCTTTCCTAGTGCAGGAGGACAGCCTGAACTGAGCACAGGTTGTTGTATGTACAGTAAGAAATGTCGTTTAGCCAATGACATAGACATCACCCAAATATCATCTTCCGTCATGTATTAACTGTATTTACACTAACCTAAGAAGCATTCTGGCCTTCCTGACTCACCGTCCGCCTCTTTCATCAGGATCACGGTTTTGTTTCTTTATTTACTGCTGTTCAGACAAAAGGCCCATCTCCATGGTGATGCCATGATACACACAAATGAGCGATCTCCTCGCACCCACGTAAGACAGACACAAAGAACGGCCCTGTGGGGTCACATGGTCTTACGTTTGTTAGTGTGTCCGGTTCAGTCCGATCTCGAGACACGTTTGTTGTGGCTTTGCAGAATAACTGAATTGGTGCACGTTTGCAGACATTTATCAGATCGGCTTTATTACAGCCATTCAAGCTGCTGATCTGCTGTGGTCACTGTTTAATTAAAGAGATAAAGGAGTTATTGAACAGGCGGCTTTGTACACATGTGTCATGTGTTGATGGATGTGTGTATTTATGAAGCATGCATGCATGACTGGGTTTTAAGTCTCTACTGCATTCACTTGCTAACTCATTGTGACCCCCTGATGTGGGAATGAAGGTGATGTTAGTGCGTTTGAATCATTTATCGAAAGCAGAGAATGCATTTGGTTATTGTTGTTCAGCAGTTCTGCAGAATTAATGACTTTAGGCACAGAGTGAGTCATATGGCTATATATGTATATATTTTGATGTTTTATTTTATAAATCTTTAACTATTCAATGTCATATGAACAATTAATCCGTAATGATATTGATTAAAGCTTCATTGACCTTAAGTACACAACACAAGTAATTATAGAGCGTATAGTTGAGTAAGTGAGTCTGATTGATTCGCTAACTGGTAAGTGAGTTAGTTCTGTGAAGGATTTGTTAGATTGATTCAAAATGGGACCTTCTGAGTTTTCTGATCCATTCAGTTAAAGGTATGGCTCATAATGAGTTATTTGTTTGTGAATCAGATTACACTGGTTGTGCTGTTTTGTTTGTTTTTGTGTGCAGCTCGTAAGGACATTCGAGTTTTCTTGCCATTATTTTACGGTGAACGGTGAATCACAAATTAAAATTAGATAGCAAGCGAGGTTGCCATCAATGTCACCTAGTAGGTATTGTTTTTATTTCAGACATTAGCCACATAGCTATTTATGCATTGTTTTAGCAAGTTTGCATTTAAGTGGACTCACTTCTCTTATGTAACACTCACTTTTCGAGATCCAATCTATACCCATGGTAACCGTTTCTGCCTCACAGAATAAAAAAGGTAGGCTAATTGCAACTTTTTGTCTCACAATTGACTTTTTTTCCTAGCAATTTTGTTTACATCTTGCTATTCTGACTTCTTTTCTCTAAATTCTGCTAACATCTCACAATTCTTTTTTTTTTTTCTGCCATGGAAAAAAATAAAGATAATTGCAACTTTTTATCTCGCAATTCTGACTTTTTTTCTGCAGTTGCAAGTTTATATATCACAATTCAGAATTGTGAGTTTGTATTTTACTATTCTGAGTTTATATCTCGCAATTCGGAGTATATATCTCCCAACAGCAAGAAAAAAGTTATGAGTTGTGAGATATAGACTCAGAATTGTGAAATATGTTGCAGTAAAGGTGGAAACATCACAATGTGGAAGAAAAACAGGCTTTGAATGTTGTGGCAGATTGACTTTAATAAGAAAAGAGACAGTCCCTGTATTGTCATTTATCATAAAGTGGTCATATCTGTCATGTTTTCTTTGATGTTTTGAGATCAGGTAAATATAACATAGCAAAACCTTTGCTGTTATCCCCATCCCCAAAACCCAACAGCAAAAAATGGCTGTTTAATTTTAAATGTCAGAAGAAACCTTCCTTGGTAGAAAAAAACAAACAAACATTTAAAAACTGATGATATGACTCCTTAAATGTAATTGTTGTGCTCCAAAGGTAGAGAGTGAGTGGGGGGATTGTAAATGTAATCCTCTGGCCATCTGTTGCTCTCTCCGTCCAGTCATCCAGCATCCTCCTCACTAGCTGCAGGGTTGAAAGTAAACGATACACACCGGCCATGAATAAATATGACACACCAACTCCACTCCCTGCTTTATACACTGTATTTCCTGCTTCTCACAGTGTTTTTGTGCCTGGTGCCTTTATAGAGGTTGACAAGTTGCAGAAATGATCTCTGAATCATATGATTTGTTGATATTCTAGATCTATCTATCTATCTATCTATCTATCTATATGTCTATCTGTCTGTCTGTCTGTCTGTCTGTCTGTCTGTCTGTCTGTCTGTCTGTCTGTCTGTCTGTCTGTCTGTCTGTCTGTCTGTCTGTCTGTCTGTCTGTCTGTCTGTCTGTCTGTCTGTCTGTCCGCAGCGTGTTTCTGCTTCCACTCAAAATAGGCATTTTCAAAATGATATAATTAATGATCTGTGGAGTATTTTGAGCTGAAACTTCACAGACACATTTTGGGGACACCAGAGACTTATATTACATATTGTAAAAAGGGGCATAATATGTCTCCTTTAATAAAAAATACAGTAAAAATTAGGGCTGCACGATAAATCGCATGTGATATTTAACGCGCATCTTATCAGTAAAGCCGGTTCTGTAAATTGTGTGTGTGTGTATAAATGTTTTTGAAAGATGTTCTACCAAGGCTACATTTATTTAAAGGTGACATATCATGAAAATCTGACTTTTCCAGGTTTTAAGTGCTATAATCAGGTCTCCGGTGCATCTACCAACCAAGGAAACGTGAAAAATATTAACCCAGTAACTTTGTTTTGGTAAGCCTTTTTCTGCAAGTGTCTGAGAAAACGAGCGCGTCTGATTTCGCTCCCTTGGTGACGTGGCAAAGGGATCTCATTATAATATTACCGCCCCTCGATCTGTAAGTTTCGATCCACATTGTAGTCATTTTGATTTCGCAAGCGACAACGGTGTACCAGTTCTAATGCCATGGCGAAAGTTTGAGCAAAACATGCTAACTGTTCTGTCTTTGGCTGCACAGATGAGCACAGAACACTATTTAGAGTCCCAGCCTCAGAGGAGACAATTTTTAATGGATCGTTTGTTGTGAATCAACCCCTATAATGAATAATTTGTCGTGAAACATTTGTTGCAATTAGGGCTGCACGATAAATCGCATGTGATATTTAACGCGCATCTTATCAGTAAAGCCGGTTCTGTAATCAGCGGTAAATCTCCATCACCTGCAGGCTTTCACATTGAGCAGCATTAACTACACAGAGCCGTTGTTCACTGACGAGCTGCGCAAAACCACGTTCATATTCGCGCGATTTTTTGCGCAGCTCGTCAGTAAAATATCGCATGCGATTTATCGTGCAGCCCTAGTAAAAATGTAATATTGTGAAATATCATTACAATTTAAAATGATGTTTTCTATTTGAATATATTTTAAAAAGTGATTTATTCATGTTATTTTCAATGAGGTTTCAGAAATAATTCTAATGTATTGATTTGGTTCTCAAGAAACATTTCATATTATCAATGCTGAAAACAGTTTTGGTTGCTTGATATTGTTGTGATAACACTTCCATTGAAAAGTGTGGTGTAAGTACAATAAAATAAAAATTACATAGTTTTATTCATCAAGGATGCATTAAATTGATCAAAAGTGACAGTAAAGAAATGTATAATGCTACTATAGATTTATTTCAGATAAATGCCAGTACATTTTTAATAATAACCATTATTAATATTTGAGCACCAATAATAATTGAACACCAAATCAGCATATTACAATATAATATTTCACTGTATTACTAGTTTATGTATGTGTGTGTATATTTACAATTTTATTTTGTCATTAAAAGACACAGATATACCCCCAATTGTTAGGTTCACTTTTTTGTTGTTTTACATTTAAATCTTGCCATTTTTTTGTGCATTTTGAGAATTTTTGTCATGCTGGAAGGAGAAAGGATTCCGGAAATCATGGGGAGAAAGAGGCTGAGACAGATCACTAGTTACCCCGATCATTGCCCTTCTGAACAAAAACAAACAAACAAAACATTTTAAACTAGCCCAAGCGTTTTTTCTGGTCTTAGTTGGTTTCTTTTTGAGGGTTTTGGACAGTTCCAGATGGTCAGGCTGAGAAACCGAAATCAGCTAAGCTTAGGCTGGTTTAAACAGTTTTTTTTTTTTTAAGGAGAGAATTTCACAAGTATATTCAGGCATATTCATTTTAATATTTTGAATTGTTTTTAGCTTTATTTTTTTGTTTTCATTTAAATGTTTAGTTTTGAAATGTTGTTGTATGCATTTGTCATTTTTATTTAATTTCTTTTATTTTCTTAAATGTGTGTGTGTGTGTATATATATATAGTATTTATAGAGTTTTAGCTTATTTGTAAGTCGCTTTGGATAAAAGCGTCTGCTAAATGACTAAAAGTAAAGTAAAGTAAAAGCATACATGCGAGGAGATTGGACAACCTAATGTTCCATGAAGGAGACGTGCAGGAAGTTCCTGTCCAGCCGCCCTCTATCTAAACACAGCATCTCAGGAAGGCTGGAAACTAAACGACTGCATTGGTTTCTGTTATTAGCACCCCACAGTAATGAGAGTCAGTGAGTTTCCACTGACACAGTGACCCATACCCCAAGGCCTTAAAGAAACCTAACGCCTGTTTCCGCACAGTTAGAAATGTGGAAAACAACCACACATTCTGATATGCTTCATCACACAGACTTCCTTTGACAAAACACACTGATCAGGGATTGTCAGTGTTACTTTCTGGGAAACACATTTGTTGCATTCGTGTTTCTCATTGTGTGGTTAACCTTTGTCTCTCAAACCTAATCTCAACATCATTATGTCTCATGAGGCTAGTGTTCCTGTGCGCGCTATGTCTTGTCAGATATCCAGTGAGAGGTTACAGCAGTATGCATTAGTAATCCACTGTGATGTCTCGCAGCCTGCCATCCAATCCCAGCATCCATCTGGCATATTCATCCAGCCACGGCCAGCACACGGGGTTCAAGCAGCTATCAGAAGTAATCTGCCCTAAATCACAGCTCAATCCCATAATAGTTATTGTATGGCTGTGGGGTCTTAAACAGAGACTAGAGTATTGTTCAAAATGTGGGTTTTGTTTTTCAAGCACAGGGGCTCCGCAGTAAAGGCTTTTTCTGCTTGTGATTTTTACTTGCCCGGCCAGCGTTTCCACAAATACGATACATATGATAAATAGTCTTAATTTTTATGTGTAAATATTTTTTCCAGTTTCTGTTGTCATTTTTGTTTTGTTTTGTACTGCAACAAAAGCAAACTTCAGATAATTTCACATATGCTTAGAATTTCAGCCTATTCTTTTTAAAGCTTTTACTTTGCTTTTACTTTTGTTTTTGTTTTGGCTTTTTATTTATTTATTTATTTTTCTGTTTTTGTTTTGTGTGTTTTTGCTTTGTTTTTACCACAAAAGCTAACTTTTGCTGGAAAACATTGATCATTTCAGATATGCTTATTTTCAGCCCATTCTTTAAACATTTTAGTTTTTTTACTTATGAAGGATCATGTTGTTGTTTTGTGTTTTTTTTTGTTGTTTTGTTTTGTTTACAACAAGTTTTTACTCAAACATTGACCATTTCAGATTTGCTTATAATTTATATTTTATTATCAGTTGCTCCATTCATGTGTGTCATTCATGATTTCCCATTCGTGTGGATTGCGGGGTTCACAAACTTACCCCCTGACTTGGACTAAGTCTTGTTGTTTTTTGAACGGATTGCTGTGAGTCTTGGAAGGTATTTACACTTTAGTCTTTTTATAATCAGATCTATCCGAGCCATTCAGTCAGTAAACATAGATTCCTTGTATGTTAGCCAGCTGGATAATGTTAACTTGATGACATATTTATATTAATATAACTTTTTGTGACAAACTAAATATTTTTGTTGTATATTTTTCTGATTTTTCAACTGCATAAGATGCATCCTGAGATACTTTGGAATTGCTTGTTCTTCACTATTCTGGTCTAATAAACAAACAAACAAATTCATGAATAAATAAATAACCAACCAACCAAATACATAAATTAAATTTGAAATAAAATATTAGTAAACAAACAATTTAAAAAGTAAAATATTCATAAATACATTCTTACACACACACACACACACACACACAAACAAAAATTCATGAATAAATAACCAACCAACCAAATACATAAATGAAATTTGAAATAAAATATTAGTAAACAAACAATTTAAAAAGTAAAATATTCATAAATACATTCTTACACACACACACACACACACACACAAACAAAAATTCATGAATAAATAACCAACCAACCAAATACATAAATGAAATTTGAAATAAAATATTAGTAAACAAACAATTTAAAAAGTAAAATATTCCTAAATAAATTCTTACATGGTGTATGTACAGTATTTGTAATGTCTGTATGGCTGTTAAGACACAAAGATGTCACACAAATGTGTAACTCCCTCATTCAGTAGGATACATAGCATTATGTATTAGATCAGTGGTTCTCAACAGGTTTGGCCATGGGACCCACATTTTCACCCACTATGTATGTATATAAATATCTCTCTCATTTGTTAAAAAAAAAAAAAAGCAAATTTATTTTTGGGTTATGGAGAATACACAAAACTAACATGAACTGTTAATGAAATGTGGAAACTGCTCCTGAATAGAATGAATATTATACCTTCATGCAAATCCTTCCCAGCTAACACACAAAGTACCAGTCATTTTTTTCACATTTTATGTTGCTGCCTTATGTTAAACTGGTTTAAATTTCCTTTTTTCCCCACATCAATCTACACTCCATACACCAAAATGGTAAAGCAAAAAACTGGTTTTTAACATCTTTAAAAATAAAAAACTTAAATGATTTCATTGCATAAGTATTCATACCCTTATCTGGGACAGTTGAAATTTAGTTCAGGAGCATTCATATTGCTTATAGATGTTACTACACTTCAAGTGAAGTTAACCTGTGGCAAATTCAATTGAATGGATATGATTTGAAGTGAACAGGTGAGGTGAAGAATGGCAGATAATTGCCAAATGCTGATGAGAAAAGCTTGTCGAATCAAACAAAAAAGACCTGAGGCTGTAAAGGTGCTTCAGCTAAATATTTAGTTATGAATACTTATGCAATTCTGTTTTTGCTTTGTCAGTATGGTGTATGGAGTGTAGATTGATGTGGAAAAAAAGTAACTTAAAGCAGTTAAACACAAGGCAGCAACATAACAAAACATGAAAAAAATGAAGGGGTATGAATACTTTCGCAAGGCACTGTATTGGTACTTTACTTTTATTCACACGTTGCATGCTCATAGTTTCCTTTGTGCTTTAGTGAAGTGACATACAGTGTGAGCGTGAAGAGTGTGCGCTTACAAGCACAGTGTAACGTCTGACAGGACAGGATAGTTTGTTTTTCTGAGGTGAGAGACTTTTTATTTCATAAGTTACGAAAATAACGATAGAATAAGGACACTGACATTAAGCCTGACAACATTTGATCTGACCGCAGATACTGAATCGGGACAGCACGTTTTTCTCAGGTACTCTTTACTTAAACTGCATCTGACAGAAGCGTCAACAGCTTTCATGCATGTCTTTCAAAAAACAGAAAAACGTTTTTTTTTGTTGTCGAAGTTGTTTGAGTGTACACTCCATGACCCACTCAGAACGGTCTTGCGAACCCACCAGTTGAGAAACACTGTATTAGATCACATTAGAAAACATGTATCAAATCAAGATGTGAACATTGTCTTCGGAACACATGGAGTGAAATCATAGTTTAGGGGGTGTTGTTTTTTTATTTATTTTTATTTTTTGCTTGGAAATACAGTTTAAATCCACACACAGAATGCACTGGAGTTGTAAAGTAAATATAATAAATTAAAAATAATAAATTATTTTCTCTGGAGGGTTAAATTATAAAATGAAAAATGTAAATTCGGTTATTTATTCATTCTCATGTCATTCCAAACCTGTGTGACTTACTTCTGAGGAACACAAAATAAGATATTTTGAGAAATGTCTCAGTGTAAATTTTTTTTTGGAAGTCAGAGTTCACCAAAACTGTTAACATCATTCTTCAAAATAACTTCTTTTGTGTTCTGTAACTCATACATGTTTGAAAGACAAGAGATGAGTAAATTATGACAGCATTTTCAGTTTTGGATGGACTATCATTTTAATGTTTTTTTACGTAGACTTGTGCCAATGTACAATATGTAGCTCTTAGCATGAAACAACAATGTAATTATTTTGTTGTTCTGACCATTTTTTACTTTTTTTTTTTTTTTTCAGTTAAGAAAGCCAAACTCCAAGGACCTCCTGGTAAGCAACATGTTTTTCTGTTTTTCTAAATGCAATTCAGAATTATGTAAAAACAATATTTGCTTTTCTCTGGGCCATGGAAATCCTATGTAAATCATCTTGGTTTTGTGATTCTTGGACAGTGCTAGAATTTTGAGTCTTGTTTTTGTACAATTTACACTAATACAACACAGTTTTTCAAATCAGATTTCATCTACATGACATCCCTGATTCCTCACAGAAACTTTGAACGTTTAGAGGTTCACTTGATAATTCTGCCCTCGTGTCATTCATCTTGTCTGAGTCCCAGAGCTTGTAGCTTGTGAGTTAGTGTGCAAGATCAGTGTAGGTTAAGCCCAAATCCCCACACCGTTGGCCTTCATATCGATCCCATAAGCCCGAATACTGTGGCCCTGGACAGGAAGGTGACTTGTTTACTGCATTATCCTGAAAATCATAATCTACAGGAACAATACTGCGCTGCAATGCCTCTTGGATTGTAATGGGACATCACAGGATGCCTTAAAGTGTGGTTATTTGCAGTTTAAGGGAGGTGTGAAGCTGTAAACCTAATCTACTGTAGTGTTTTGTGCCTGGAGCAATGTTTAGATCTTAAATGAATGGGTTACCCAAAAATGAAAATTGTCATCATTTACTCACTGTCATGTAAGTCAGAATTGTTCAATATAAACTCGCAGTTCTAACTTCTTTTCTCAGAATTGCAAGCTTATGTCTTGCCATTCTAACTTATCACGCAATTGCGTGTTATGAAGTCAGAATTCCGAAATATAAATTCACAGTCGTAAGAAAATAGTATTTTTTCCCCTCAGAATTAGACTTTATATGCAGTTGCAAGTTTATATCTCACAATTCTGAAGTCAGAATCAGAATTGTGAGAGAACTTTTTTTTTTATTCAGTGGCAGAAATTAGCTTCCATAACAACAACATTGGACCCTGTTGACTTTCATCATGGACAAATATCTTTTGTGTTCCACAGAATGTGATTAATGGGCTGGTATTTAGCCATTTTGAAATCGATTTGGAGTATATTTGGAGTACAATAACTGTTTTCTTTTTAAACAATTGAATAAACTGTATTTAGATCTCATCTCCTTTAAATTCTGCTCTAACAATTTCCACAAATAGTCCATCTCTGTGGGATAATAAAACCAGAAAACGCCTGGTTTATCTGAATGAGACACCGTTGGGCTGTTCACTCCCTCTGGGACTCTTGAGCACTCTTAACTCGGATCACACCTGATCCTGAATGTCCCAATCGCCCTGCGCCATCACTTAAACAAACATACAGCTCGGCACATGTCAGACTGTAATACTGTGTCACTGGCTCTACTGTATCAGAGAATAAACAGTTGTTTGAGAATATGCCTGTCGGCCTCTGTCTGTCTGTGACAGGTGGCTCTTTTATGTTCCAGCACTGGCGTGTTTACTTTACCTCTCTAAAACCACTAAGATTGTTCGGCCAGAGCCAGGCTTATCCTGCCTCTAAAAGTGTGACCTATATTAAACAGAAATCCCTGGATTGCATTGCAAAATTATTTGGGCCATGTATTAGTGCTTTTTAAAGATGTGTAACTGCAAATGGAGCTTGAATTGCAATACTCTGAAACGCATGTCTCTCATATTTATAATATGTTAGCGTTTGTGCATATTGCACATAACTTTCAGTAAAAGTTTCATTAATGTTCAAACAAAAGTAAGAGGGATTTATGACACCTGCCCAAAAAGGAAAGTGGTTTCAGTGCGGAACAAGTTGCATTTAAAAAAAAAAAATATGCACAAATGAATCATGTATATTAAGGACACAAGGAAAGAATTTATCAATAATTCTGTGAAAATTATTATCCATGAAGTTTCATGTTCTCATATTAATTAGGAGAATGGAATATGCATAGAAATCTACTTTTAAAATGTATCACACAAAATGTATGCAAATTAGTGGAGACAAAACGCTGTATTTTTTTAAACACGCATTATATAAAACCTATGTCATGAGGAAATGAATGTTGACTTTTCCCCCATAGATACAGTATTAATTGAAGGGATAGTTCACCCAAAAATTAAAATGATCCCATGATTTACTCACCCTCAATCCATCCTATGTGTATATGATGACAATCAGAGTTATATTTAAAATGTCCTGGCTCTTCCAACCTTTATAATGGCAATGAATGGGTGTTGAGATTTTGAAGCAAAATAAAGTGCACCCGTCCATCATAAAAAGTGCTCCACATGTCTCCGGGGGGTTAATAAAGGCTTTCTGAAGTGAATCAATGTGTTTGTGTAAGAATAATATTCATATTTAAAACTTTATAAATCGTAATCTCTAGCTTCTGCTAACTGTCGTATGCGCGTTCCCGAGAGAGTAACGTTCCAGCAGAAATCTCCTTTTGGCTTATATCGAGATCCTCATTTTGTATCTCTAATTCGTGACCGGTGTTTTGTTTTGCTCTCTCCTCTGCACTTCCGCGTTCACCACTTCTCACTGGAGCTTACGCTACGCCTACATCCTATACGTCATCGCCTGGAATGCCACTCTCTCATAAACACGCGTACGACAGTTAGCTGAAGCTAGAGATTACGGTTTATAAAGTTTTAAATATAGATATTTTTTTCTTACACAAACACATCAATTCACTTCAGAAGGCCTTTATTAACCCCCGGAGTCCCGTGGAGTACTTTTTATGATGGATGGATGCACTTTATTTTGCCTCAAACTCTTAACACCCATTCACTGCCATTAAAAAGCTGGGAAGAGCCAGGACATTTTTAAAATATAATTTTGATTGCATTCGTCTGAAAGTAGAAAGTCATGTACACCTAGGATGGCTTGAGGGTGAGTAGGATAAATCATGGGGTAATTTTATTTTTTTGGGTGAACTATCCCTTTAATTGGGGGGAAACTGTACCTGTAAAAACTATAAAAATGTAGAAATTTCAGTACCATTTGAATTTTACAAAATTAGTATGCTCATACTATATTTTTTCTTGTGTAATTTTGATGTTATATTGATTTTATATATTTTTTTCCCTTGAAAGATATTAAATTGATCAAATGTGATGACATTTATGGACTCTTATGTATTATTAAGACATATATGATAGGGACACTATGAATGACCCATACGCCATTAGTTGTACTGTGCCTGTGGAAAAAAAAATCCTCAAGACATGTATAACTTCATTAAATATTTTAGTGTACAGGTACTGCGCACACACTAGAATCCATCATGTGAACCTGCGTATACAAACTGCAAATCCATCCCAAACCTCATACAAGATTTATCAGGGATCTGAAACGGAAATGTCAGCTCTCGATTGTTCGCTACCTTTGACTAATTTAACGGAAAACTCAGCTAGAGTCAATAATGAATGATGACATGTGGTGCTGTCAAGAAAACGTAAAACCTTCATGTTCCCATGAAACTTTAAGTTTCAAAGTTTGAAGTTTTGCTTAAAGTAGGATATTTCGAGTTTTGTTTGTTTACTTAGTAAACAAGTAAACTAGAGATCCATGTTACTTTTGGATGTACAGACATTTTAGAAGTCTACACACTTTTCTGCAGATTTCTTCTGTGATTTCTGTACAGCTGGTTGAAGAACACTGGTGTTATATTGTTTGTGATGTTATATTGATTGTTGTTATTTTTTCCCCCCAGAATAAGCCTGACACTAAAAGGCACATAAAAACTAAACAATCTCTCATTAGTCATTTTTCATGTCACTCAGAGCCTCAGAGGATGGTTCTTGTCCAGAATAAGCTTAAATCTGGACTAGACTAATAGTCAAAAGTCTGGCAATGTGAGACTAATATGATTCAATTTACAGTTTACAGTTTCATTCACCTGACATGTTTTTTGCCTGTAGCTTTTCCCCACCTCCCTCTCTCCTACGCTACCTGACATAATGGATAAACAGGAGACATGCTGAATCCGTAATTGCCGTCTGAATGTAAAGTGGCTCTCTGCTAATTCACCCAGGTGTGATGCATAACGTCATCGTTTTGTCTCTGTAGACATTCATTACTTGATTGATTAGTTCCTGTCAACCCCAACCTCCACCTGGCTAGAGCCACAGTGGAGAATGGATCTCAGTGGCAGTTAACTGCTTGTATTGTTTGTTTTAATTTGGCTCATTTTTGGTGTTTGTGTTGTTGAGATATATACAGTGGCCCAAAACTACCAGAAAGTCCTCAAATACATAATTTAGAACAGTCATATCTTTTTTTTTTTTGAAACCTAACAAATATCTTTTTGTGAAATGTTTTACTTGAACCACATCACTCTAAAACAAACTTTACTTTTCCATTTCAAACTTTCAAATTATGCGAATATATTTTGAGAAATTAAAGCCGACACTTTTTACTTTCTTCAAGGGATAGTTCACCCAAAAATGAAAATTTGCTGAAAATGTACTCACCCACAGGACATCCATGATGAGTTTGTTTCTTCATGGGAACGGATTTGAAGAAATTCGTCATTACAACACTTGCTTACCAACGGATCCTCTGCAGTGAATGGGTGCCATCAGAATGAGTCCAAACAGCAGATATAAACATCACAATAATCCTCAATTAATTCACACCACTCCAGTCCATCAAGTAACATCTTGTAATGCATTTTTATGTCTTCACAAGACATTAATTGATGGACTGGAGTGGTGTGGATTACTTGTGGATTATTGTGATGTTTTTATCAGCTGTTTGGACTTTCATTCTGACGGCACCCATTCACTGCAGAGGATCCATTGGTGAGTAAGTGATGTAATGCTAAATTTCTCCAAATCTGTTCCCATGTAGAAAAAAACTCATCTACATCTTGCATGGCTTCATTTTTAGGTGAATTATTTCTTTAATAAAATGTTCTTGGTCCTCTTGGACTGTTCACAATTAATCTTTGCACATTATTTAAAAAAATGCGTGTCTTCATAATCTTTCATCAAAATCTGGCTAAATGAAGTCAGATGAAAATAAATTATATTGTGGTTTTAAATTTGGAATAACTGAATGCAGCAATGATTTGTTCATAATAAGATTAGGAACATGTATTAAGTAAGTATGTAGGGTCATTTAGATTTTTATGTTGACTTTAGTACTATAGCAGGTAGTGTTGCTTTCGTCAATTAGCAGGACCAGCACCTGCTCACTCTAGTCTTTCTCTGATCTTTGTGAATGAATTGGATGGTATTTTTGCCCCGTGTCTTATTTGAACTGGCTCGTGTTGATTTTTGTTGTTGTAGAGAGGTCTGATTCTCTTTGTCTCTGTGGAAACCTGTTGAAACAAGGAAACAAACACTGCGCAGTGAAGCACCAAAGTTTATCAAATCTGTTTTAACAGCTGACGGCCCCTCCACTCTTCTCATGCGCTGGAGATCCAGCAGTGCTTTAATAAAGTCATAAGTTAAGACATTTTCCCTGGCTTTATTGTTTTTAGAAAATGGTATGGACTTCAACAAGGAAATTGTTCATTATTTTCACCCTTTTCCAGACAAACCGAGCAAGTCAATATAGCTGATGTCATCATGATGTAATGTTTCTCTTGCTCTGGATCTTTATCGTGGCCTGTGTGGCAGTAATAGTGTCAGCTCTCTGAATGTTTATATGTCTGTTAACACAAGACTACTGGTTTTCTCTGGGTGGGAGGAGAGCAGTGGGCGGCACTGCTGGCAGAATGTATCATCGGGCATGTGTTGGCCGGCCCCCATCGCTGGCAAACAGGAAATGAATAGTGTTGGTTATGTCACAGTCTCAGTAATCCTTCTGCTGTCGACATTAGTGCGTACGTGTGTTTGCATACACGTTTGTATGCATGCTTATGAAGGGCCGTCCTTATAAATTTGACTTGAAAAAAGCTCATTTAAAGCTCATTTATTTTTGGGATACATTAAAATGCAATTTGTATACAGTAACTGGAATGCACATTTTCTGTAATAAGCGTGTTTTTAATTTCTGATCTAAAATGTATTGATTTTTGGGAGGGGAGCATAGAGTTAAAAATTTCAGGGCCGTACAACTGTCCTGATATAAAGAAAAAAAAACTCCTTAAAAGAAAGAGACTCTTGAAAGGAAAACCTTTGCAGTTTGGCACAATCTTTGATTATTATTTGTTAGAAAAAAAGAATATATTGTAGAAACGTCTTAGTATTTGCAAAACTTTTGTCTGCCTAAATCATGCGGTGCAACCAACATGAAGGAAAGCAAGCATTTATGAGCAATGGTATTAATGATAATCCCAAACTACAAAACTACCCAAATGAAATTAAACTGCATTTTAACAAGTTATGTTTAGAATCTGTATAGACAATAGTGATAAATTCTCATCTTGTGGTAAAAATTCTATGTAAGGCATAAAGTCTCTGATGCTGAACTGATGCTTTTTCCCTCTGTTGAGGATCTCATGTGAGATTATGGATGTCAGGGCTCTGTTGGGGGAGGGGAATCACACTAATCTTTACTCTCACTCAGCACTACAGCATTATTACTCAGGCTTTATTTAGTCACAGTCCTGCCTAGGGTTGGGTATCGTTTGAATTTTATCAGTGGCGGCTCGTGGGTTTTAAAATAGAGGAGGCACACTAATTGTATTGGTCTGGGGATCCCTGCCGATGATTATTATTATTATTATTATTATTATTATTATTATTATTATTTGCTTCCACTTTAAAATGGCTTTTTGGTTGCTTTTAATCAGAAAACGTAAGGAACGTAAGGAGAAAGTGAACACTCGATGGTGATTGGCTAATTTTTTTACCAACGGAGGCACAAGAGCTCAGCTCTCCCCCGGCCTCCCCCTGCCCTTCTCTATCATCTAGCGGTTGTAATTGCATCAGCAGATTCGGCACATTCACGATAGAAAAGCGACGCTTTCCAACTTGTTATGTAGTAACATGTTATGGTATTACAGCTGTGAAATTACAAACAAAAAATTCTTGAAATAATCTCTTGTATGATTCAAAGACAAATACATTTTAACAGTCCCTTTTCGCCACCTACTGGCGTAACAATGTAATCGATAAATCTTCATTTGAAGTGTCAAATTACTTTCAAAAGATGATTTACTCTATTTTAATCGCTACCATACACATCAGAGTTTATATCTGAACTATAAACTTTTATCCCAGTACGTCTGTGATTTGAATTTTTGTAACACAGAAATAATGATACTGTGTGGTTGAAAAGACTGTGAAGCTGTTTCGTTCATGACAGATGACACCGATTTTCAATCGATTTTCGATTCCCAACCCTAGCCAATGTGCTCTGGGATTCCCAGGCAAACTTGACCAACCAGCATGCGCACATATGGGACTACTCATTTTTTTTTGTGTGTCAGTACTGTAAGGCTACGTTCACACTGTCAATTTTTGGGATTGACAACCGCATTTTCTTTACAGGTGTGAGTCTCGAAATGTCCCGTTCACACAGCAGCTTACAGTTGTGTTTAGAATACTGTCTGTATGAGCGTGCAACAGGAGTCAAGCCCGTATTCCTTACCAGTAACCATAGTAACAGTGACCAAAGTAAAATCAAAGATGGCGATGTCCATAAAACTGAAAGTCTTATCACTTTCTGACATGACAAGAGTCCAATCGAGCCGCGAGTTCATTCGTCAAATCTTCATTAACCGACAGCAGCCTTTAAATTTGGGTGGAGAGTGGAGTATTTGAGTCGTGCGCAGAACACAAAACTGACGGGAGTGGCTCTGGTGGAAAACTGACAGGATCTAAAAATTTCAGGTGACAGACACGCAGCTCATTTCTCCGTCGTCACTAAGTTACCGAAAACTAGGGATGCTCCGATCCGCCTTTTTCGCCTCTGATTCCGATACCTAGGGTTCGGTATATACCGATACCGATCCGATCCGATACCAGTGAAGATTTTTTCACAATCTACTCGATACAGACTACTTCATTATAAAGAAAAATAAAATAAACAATAAATATGAAAAAATATAGGCCTATGTATATTTATAATCTATGACAAAAATTGATCATAAACTAGGTTCGTGGATAATTCGGCAGCAAAAGTTATTCTAGAAAAATCAGTGCACAATAATTTTAGAAATCCAAACATTTAATAAAAAAACAATATTTTGTGGGGAACAAATAAAAGTGTTGCACTAAATATGGTAAAATGTTACACATTGCTATTTGTATTATAAAATCCATTCATTAAAAACATTCATGAATGTATTTATATATAAGTATATACTATAAAATTAAAATA
>NW_015651641.1:2089671-2090058 GCF_001515625.1 Sinocyclocheilus rhinocerous
AAAAAAATCTCGGATTTGGATCGGCCCTCTCTGACCGATACCCGATCTGAGAAAAATGGCACTATCGGAGCCGATACCCGATATGAATATATAGAAGTTCTGGTGGTTTCTAGTATCAGAACATTTGAAGTCACATGATCATAGGTACTGTGTCATTCATGTTTGCAGCACAAATGTGCAGGATAAGTTATATGCTAAAGTTTAAAAACTTCACGAAATGGCTTGACAAGCATTATTTTCTTTCCTATGTTGATGTGTTTTGAAACAAGAAGTTGGGGCGGGACTATAAAAAAATAAAAACAAAAATAAATATATATATATATATACAGTGCCGTGAAAAGGTTTTTGCCCCCTTCCTGTTTTTTTTAATTTTTTGCATATTTGTCA
>NW_015651641.1:2090070-2090973 GCF_001515625.1 Sinocyclocheilus rhinocerous
TGTAATATTAAAATTTGTTTGATGATCTGAATCTTTTAAGTGTGACAAATATGCAAACAATTAAAAAAACAGGAAGGGGGCAAAAACTTTTTCACACCACTGTATATATATATATAACTGTATTTAAACAGGTATTTTCTGCTTTATTTCTAGATAAATTCAATGCTTATGTGACGCTGAAAGTGCAAAATGTGAAGAGTACCACCATCACTGTGAGGGGAGATCAGCCATGCTGGGAGCAGGACTTCATGTTGTAAGTTTTTCTATCACAACTCGCCACTGTAACACCACTTCCCAGACAGCAATCTGTTATCGCTCATGTCCTGGTAAATTACTAGAGGGTAGGCATGTCATATGTAGAGGGTCTGAATGTCTTACCACTAGTCATTCATATGTCACAGCAGTGAGCGATATCTAACCTGGCAACCACACACACACACACTCTGCTGTAAAGATTTGTTGGCAAACTAATGAGTGTCTCTCAGCCACCAAGATAACAACCCTGATAATCAGGCTGTTAGTATGTTACGTTCCACATCTAGAGGTTGGTTTCTTAATAGTGAAGTGTGTCAATTTCTGTGTTCAGATATTTTCTTTCATGATTCACATGTTGGGATTTCCCAGCAATTACCTCAGAGGAGACCTTACAGTGCCTTGCGAAAATATTCATACCCCTTAATTTTTTTTTTCACATTTTGTTAAGTTGCTGCCTTATGCTAAACTGCTTTAAATTACTTTTTTTCCCACATCAATCTACACTCCATACACCATAATGTTAAAGCAAAAAACAGGTTTTTAACATCTTTGCAAATTTATTAAAAATAAAAAACTTAAATGATTCCATTCCATAAGTATCTGGGACAGTTGAAATTTAGCTCAGGAGCATTCAAATTGCTTGTAGAT
>NW_015651641.1:2092348-2092692 GCF_001515625.1 Sinocyclocheilus rhinocerous
TGCTTTAAATTACTTTTTTTCCCACATCAATCTACACTCCATACACCATAATGTTAAAGCAAAAAACAGGTTTTTAACATCTTTGCAAATTTATTAAAAATAAAAAACTTAAATGATTCCATTCCATAAGTATCTGGGACAGTTGAAATTTAGCTCAGGAGCATTCAAATTGCTTGTAGATCAAGCCACACATCTGGGAAAGATTTCAGAAAAAAAAATCTGCTTCATTGAAGGGTCACAGAAGCATGTAGTCTCTGTTACCCTTAATGGAAGAAGTTTGAAACAACCAGGACTCTTCCTAGAGCTGGCCTCCTGGCCAAACTGAGCAATTGATGGAGAAGGGT
>NW_015651641.1:2093028-2094653 GCF_001515625.1 Sinocyclocheilus rhinocerous
AAACTGAGCAATTGATGGAAAAGGGTCTTGGTTAGAGTGGTGACCAAGACCATGATGGTCACTCTAGTTGAGCTCATATATGCAGATGGGAGAAATCTAGAGAAGGACAAATATCACTGCAACACTCCACCGATCTGGGCTTTATGTCGGAGTGGCCAGACTCAATCTTCTCCTCAGTGAAGACGCATGAAAACACACTTGGATTTTGCATAAAAACACCTAAAGGATTCTCAGACTCTCAGAAACAAGAGTCTCTGGTCTGATGAACCTCAATTCCAAGCATCATGTTTGAAGGTAAGCAGCTCTGCTCATCACCTGAAGAGTACCACCCCAAAAGTAAAGTGTGCTGGCAGCAGCCTCATGCTGTGGGGCTGTTTTTCAGTGACAGGGACCGAGGGACTTGTCAGAGTAGAAGATAAGCTCAATGCACCAAAATATTGAGTTAGCCTTAATGAAAACCCAGTCCAGAGCATTCAGAACCTCAGACTGGGCAGAAGGTTCACCTTCCAACAGGAATGTGAACCTAAGCACGCAGCAAGAGTGGCTTATAGACAACTCTGTGAATGTCCTAACCCAATCAAATAATTCTGGAGAAACTTGAAAATGTGCATTTGCCCCCATCCAACCTGACAGAGTACTTTCGCAAGGCATTGTACCTGTTTGTTCCAACAATGAGGAAAAATTCTGAAGAAAAAAGGGGGAATAGGATACGGATACAAGTGTAGGGCAGATGATCAGATAGTTTCAGATGTAGAACCATGCTTGAAAGTGACATTAGTTGCATGTAAAAAAAACTTTTCAAAAAATTCGTGTTTCAGTGAATATTGCATGACAGTGTACATTCGGCCTTGGTTTTTGTTGGTTTCAATATTTGATATAAATGCATTTAATAACAAAAAGTAGTGTATATACAATGTTTTTTTTAAAAGAATGTAGTTCGGAAAATACTGATATTGGCTTTATGGCTACCACCCAGAGAACATGCCAAATTCCCAATAACTTTTTTTTTTCCTGTGCCAAAGACAGGTGCCTTTGCTCTAGGAAATGAAACTGGCTCTGTGTTCCTTGTCACTCATTTGTTTTCTCTCAGAGATTTTCCGTTTATTTAGATTCCACCCTGTCCTCATATTACATCCATGCGTTCTGTCTCAAGTGCTGCATGTGTGTCTTTGTTTGTATAGTCACTGGGATGTGGCTGTCTATAGTTTCTCCACTTATCTCTACTGTTGTTTTAAACTTGTTGGACTTCTCTGTATGTAATCTTGAATTTTCTTGGACTATTATATACATTTGTACTTGTTGTAACATAATACTAGATTAGTGGTAGTCTACAGTGGCCGAGAGAGCTCAACACGCTGCAACTTAAAGGAGACATATTATGCCCCTTTTTACAATATGTAATATAACTCTCTGGTGTCCCCAGAATGTGTCTGTGAAGTTTCAGCTCAAAATACTCCACAGATAATTTATTATATCATTTTGAAAATGCCTATTTTGAGTGGAAGCAGAAACACGCTGTTTTTCGGGCCTGTGTCTTTAAATGCAAATGAGCTGCTGCTCCACGCCCCCTTTTCCAGAATAGAGCTGCGCCATTACAGCTCAGACCTGCTAAAAACATCTGTTTT
>NW_015651641.1:2094853-2126831 GCF_001515625.1 Sinocyclocheilus rhinocerous
TGCAAATACTCACAACACAACCAAATACAGAAACGCGCTGCAAATACTCACAACACAACCAAATACAGAAACGCGTTGCAAATACTCACAACACAACCAAATACAGAAACGCACTGCAAATACTCGCAACACAACCAAATACAGAAACGCACTGCAAAAACTCGCAACACAACCAAATACAGAAACGCGCTGCAAATACTCGCAACACAACCAAATACAGAAACGCGCTGCAAATACTCGCAACATAACCAAATACAGAAACGCGCTGCAAATACTCACAACACAACCAAATACAGAAAGGCGCTGCAAATACAGAAACGTGCTGCAAATGCGCACAACATGACCAAATACAGAAAAGCATTGCAAATAGCACAGACCACAATGGAAATGTTCCAGGGGGACCCCAACAACCCTTACGAAAATTAACCATGTGGTTACAATTTATGTAACCACATAAATACCATGGTTAAACTATAGTGTAATTTGTGATTACCATGGTTTAATTATAGTAACCATGTGTTTATAGTATAGTAACCATAGTTAATTTTCGTAAGGGAAGTTGTAAAAGTTAGCCAGCTTACTTAATGTTTCACAGTTACAATAATTGTGTATTTCGTCAGCTTATTTAGGCTAATAATATAGCAAAAAAGCTAAGGAATTATATGATCAGGATGTTAAAATAAAGTAAAATCTCACCTTTCAGAGCAGACATTGAAAAGCTTGTGGTTCCCTTAAATATTTCCGATGTGGTCTGTGCATATTTGCAGTGCGTTTCTGTATTTGGTTGTGTTGTGAGTTTTTGCAGTGCGTTTCTGTATTTGCAGTGCATTTCTGTATTTGGTTATGTTGTGAGTTTTTGCAGCGCGTTTCTGTATTTGGTTGTGTTGTGCGTTTTTGCAGCACATTTCTATATTTGCAGCACGTTTCTGTATTTGCAGCGCGTTTCTGTATTTGGTTGGGTTGTGCGTTTTTGCAGCACGTTTCTGTATTTGCAGCGTGTTTCTGTATTTACAGCACGTTTCTGTATTTGGTTGTGTTGTGCGTTTTTGCAGCACGTTTCTGTATTTGCAGCGCGTTTCTGTATTTGGTTGTGTTGTGCGTTTTTGCAGCACGTTTCTGTATTTGCAGCGCATTTCTGTATTTTGTTGTGTTGTGCGTTTTTGCAGCACGTTTCTGTATTTGCAGCGCATTTCTGTATTTTGCTGTGTTGTGAGTGTTTGCAGTGCGTTTCTGTATTTGGTTGTGTTGTGAGTATTTGCAGTGCATGTTTTGTCAAACTAATGAAGATGTTTTCTTAATTTGCTGGTCATTTGCATGTGTTTTTTTCATTTGCAGCATGTAGAGCTCTCTCGGCCACCGTAGTACTCAACCAAATTGACACAATTTTTGTTTGCATATTAAAAATGTTTTCTTCCTCAATTATATCTATGCACATGTTGAAATAGGGAAGGCATGATCTTTACTGTTTTTTTGACTGAATGAACAACTTCCATAAAATTTATGAGCCATTGGGATTGATGTCATTCAGTCAACAACAGTGATAAAATAGTGACTATAGGTCATTGAAAAAAATAAAAATATTCATTCATATATTTATTTATTTATTTACTGTGTAGTTCTGGTTTCCATGTTAACAGTGACTTATTTGATTGGTCGATTTTGCTTCAGAATTATGGGTAGTGTAGTTCTTCACCAGAAATTAGTCTATTATTATTATTTTATTATTTATTTTTTTAATAATGAAGTAGAAAACACACTGATTATAGCTTCTATAGAAACATCTGCTTCTATAGAAAAACACAAAAGCTCTATATAAACTAGTAATGGGTTTACTACTCTTCATAATTCATCAGGCCTTTGGGAAACATCACAAAGTCCCTAACGTGGATGAACCTACCTTGCCTCACATTGTAGTGAATGAAATACTGAAAGTTTGCTGCATAAACTGTGGTACAATTTTGCCCCGAGCCTAATGAATTTAAGGCATGTCCACAGGGACAGTAATATAACCTCATTCCCATTGATAACTTCATGCTTTCTTGTGGTAATGAAACCTCGGAAAGCCAGATGTCCTCATAATTGAACAGAGCCCTTAAATCTAGTCAAGCTTTGTGTGTCTTTGCTCTCAGAGGAGCATTGGAAAGCAGCGTCAGGTTAATGAAATAATCCTTGATCCCTGTGGGACTAATAAAGGCCACCAGAGGGGATGGACGATGAGTAGAGACTGATTATGTATTGATTATTGATTATATATTATGTGATATGTTTCCTGAATAAATTCTTAAAGTGTTACTGTGAAAGAGTCATTTTGTGCATCACATATAATCCATCTCAAGACAATCCCATTATTTATGTGTCATACATGATTCAAAAGTTTGAGTCAGTAAGGTTTGTTTGAAAGAAGTCTTTTGTGTTCACAAAGGCTGCATTTATCTGATGAAAAAATACAGTAAAAACAGTAATATCGTGAAATATTATTACTATTCAAAATAACTATTTTCTATTTGAATACATATTAAAATGTAATTTATTTCTGTGATGCAAAGCTGTATTTTTAGCATCATTACTCCAGTCTTTATTCTCACATGATCCTTCAGAAATCATTTTAATATGCTGATTTGATGCACAAGAAACATTTATTATTATCAGTGTTGAAAACCGTTGTGCTGCTTAATATTTTTATGAAAACCGTGATGCATTTTTTTTTTGTTCTTCAGGATTCTCTGATTGAACAAAGTTCAATAAAAAAAGTATTTATTTGAAATGGAAGTCTTTGGCAACATTATAAATGTCTATGCTGTCTTAAAAAAAAAAAAAATCAGTTTAATGCATTCTTTTCTTGCTGACCACAAACTTTTGAACAGTAGTGTATATAATAATTATTATTACAAAGTTCTTTAGATGTAGATTTGTACATCTTCCTGCCTTATTTATGAAATATGAGCAGAACGACTTTTGTTTTGTGTAAATCTTTCCTAAAACGATTGGTACATAAATTGTAGCCTTGAATTGAATGTAAAAGAATGTGTGCGTTTTTCTTTTTTTTTTTTTTTTTTACAAATTATTTACATTGAAATAGTGTTTTATGAACAATGTGTTTTGATTCATTCTCATTACATTATAACATATATTGTGCTAGCTAAACAAGCTTTTTCTTAACCATTTAGCACTATGCTAAACTAGTAGGCTAAACTGTTAGCTTACTAACTGAATGCTAACTTAAAACGCAAAGAAAGAGAACTGTTTTTAACTTCTGTCATAATGTGATATTCAAGCGTGAAAAATGCAAGTCTTATCACTTTTTATGTAGCTATTTCCTAAACAAGCCACGATTTGAAGTGTCATTCATGTCCATATAATGTTAAATGATTTGAATAAACCCCTACATCAGATAAAAGCATTATTATTAGTGCTTCAATGTATTTGAGTGCACATTAACTCGAGATTGGTTAAACATTATGTAATGTAGCAGTGTTGCCTTACAGAATAGTTAGCAAAATGTTGTCTACATTTCCTTTGAACAAAATCAGTCCATTAAGGTAAAGCTGCAGAAAACTGTACACTTTTGTCTGTTTGCCCTCTTTCTGATCCTGTTTGACTAGCTTAAATAATTATGACGATATAACCATATTGCCGATGGGATTACGACTGTTTATTTAGCTCCTCATTTGTTTGTTTGATAAAAGGTCAGAGTTATTGTATCATTCAGATGTGTCACGAGTTCAGCTCTTCTGTCTGAACCTCTGTAGCACCCTGCGGGTGAGATTGAGACATCACGTCTCTCCGGACCTGCATTTTTTTGCATGCATACGTGGCGTCAGCAAGCTCTATCTGTCTCTATAGCAACCTATCAATTAATTACTCAGCCCATCGTTGCTTGCCGTGTTCTGGAAAAAAGTGCAAAAAAAGAAAAGAAATATCAGATAAGCAAACAAGCTGCTCTCTGGGGGTCTAGAACCATCTCATCCTCACCGCTCTGTGGAGACAATTGAAAGGCTAAATGAATAATTAATGGATTTCCAAATGCTCCTCTTTAGGTGCCGCGCTCGTGTGTGCTTTAGTCTTCTCTATTTATAACAAGCAGAGCGGCAGATAAAAGCCATGTTTGTCTCATTCAGTTGTACGAAAGCCTTGCATCCTGTTAGCAGATGGTGTGAATTCGTTGTTATTGGAGCACGATTCTACCAGCGCAAATATTAATTTAAGTTTTACACTGTATGTGTTTTTTTGCAGGTCAGACTTCAGCATTTGTGTAGTGATTTGAACTAGTTTGACTTATTACACAAACAAACTGTGCGTTAAATATCAATTAACGTCATTTTGAATATTTGCAGTAAGTGTTTCTCTAAGCTTCTCAAACACAATGTTGTCAAACTTGCATAAAAAATGTTTTGTGCATTTGTAGAGAGTGTGATATTTCTTTTCTAAGTGACGAGACTTTTACCTGCTGTAGGATAAAATGCATAGAAAAAGTGTGTTTCTTACAATGAATCTCATATTAAAATCTCCACTGGTGCCATAAGGACTACTAAGCAAATCTTAAAATCGAGGAGGCAACTTTTGTAATAAATAAATAAATACATTTTCAGATCTAGTTTATTATGCTTTTTACTGCATGTTTGAGTCAACTGTATAATGCTTTTCTTAATCTTTATGTCTGAATAATCCTACACTGCACCTGGGATCTTATAAAAGACTAAGACGAAGAAGATCAAGCTAATTAGACCTGTTTCAGCTGCTTTTGTTCTTGATCATTTGGTAGTGTTGTGAAGTGGTCCACGGTCTGTAAAAATGTGGAGATCATATCTCAATAAACTGAAGTAGTGGTGCAAGGTTATGGAAGGTCATCTATCAACGCATTGCTCAGTTTTTTGTCTACACTACCATTCAAAAGAATTTTGGAAAGACGTCTTTTAAGCTCACCAAGGATCCATTTATTTGATCAAAAATACAGTAAAAACAGTAATATTGTAACATTATTACATTTTAAAGTGGCTGATTCTATTTTCTTATAAAGCCTATTAAAATGTAATTTATTCCTGTGATAATTAGACCTGTTACAGCTGCTTTTGTTCTTGATCATTTGGTAGTGTTGTGAAGTGGTCCACGGTCTGTAAAAATATGGAGATCATATCTCAATAAACTGAAGTAGTGGTGCAAGGTTATGGAAGGTCATCTATCAACACATTGCTCAGTTTTTTGTCTACACTACCATTCAAAAGAATTTTGGAAAGACGTCTTTTAAGCTCACCAAGGATCCATTTATTTGATCAAAAATACAGTAAAAACAGTAATATTGTAACATTATTACATTTTAAAGTGGCTGATTCTATTTTCTTATAAAGCCTATTAAAATGTAATTTATTCCTGTGATCAAAGCTGAATTTTCAGCATCATTACTCCAGTCTTCAGTATCGCATGATCCTTCAGAAATCATTCTAATCATTCTGATTTGCTGCTCAAGAAACATTTCTTATCATTGTTGAAAACATTTGTGCTGCTTAATATTTTTGTGAAAACTGATACACTTTTTTTTTTTCAGCATTCTTTGTCAAATAGACAAAAAGAACAGCATTTGAAAAGGAAATCTTTTGGAACATTATAGATGTCTCTACAGTCACTATTGATTCATTTTTATTAATTTCTATCCCCCAAAAAATCTGACCCCAAACTTTTGAATGGTAGTGTATCCCTTTCATTCATTTTATTTAAGGCTGAAAAGGTTCCAACGAAATAGTTCCTTAAAGAAACTATTAACAAAACAACAACAACAAAAAAACTAAATGTTCTCTATTGAAGCATCTTTCTGTTGTGTGTGTGACCTTCAGTGAGATCAGCCGGCTGGACCTGGGCCTTATTGTAGAGGTGTGGAACAAAGGTCTCATCTGGGACACCATGTTAGGAACAGCCTGGATTCCACTCAAAAGCATCTGCCATTCAGAGGAGGTCAGGAAGTCCTGCACATCTCAAAATCATTCCCTGATAAAATAAATTCTGACATTTTTAGCTGTTTAATTTCTGCGAACTAGGTCGTCAAGCATCAAGATGTCCTAAAGATTCTTCTCTTTCATATGTTTATGCTGTAATGAATAACCTGTCCTCTGAACAGGAGGGCCCTGGCGAATGGATATTTCTGGACTCTGAAGTTCTGATGAAGGCAGATGAGATTTATGGAACTAAAAACCCAACGCCACATCGAGTCCTACTGGACTCTCGCTTTGAACTGCCCTTCAGTGAGATTGACTCTTTAAAATTGATTTGTATTGTTTAAAAAAGTACATCCTTTCATCTTGTTTGTCATAATTTACACAACTGTTCAAAAGTTTGGGGTCATAAAAGCTTTGTTCAGACTGTCAGTCTAAATCCGAATATTTATGTATCCGGTTGGAATCTGATATCATGGTGCATCGCAAATGTTCAGATCCGATTTTTGTGTCCCATAGCACTCTTTCGTTTGACTGAATATCTGCACTGGTTTCTATGGCAACGACGTTGCATTGGTATGCTAATGCTAAAAACAAAAATAACAGCAATACAGTTTGCTATGCAGAGGTTGTCTTACAACATGACAACATGTTGCCGTCGCGCTGGATTCAGACGTCTTATGAGGCAGTTGCAGAAACTTAAGATGGTGGAATTCATGGATTTATACTGTGCTCTGAAAAGTGACAAAAAAAATTCGATCTGAGCGATCAGACTGAAACGGATTTCCAGAAATGCAATTTTTATTGAATTTCAAACCAGATATGAATGTAGCTTGAAGTGGATTTGTAAAAATTCAGATTTCATGTGATTGGATTCCAATCAGATATGCATAAAAATCAAGGACGCATAAAGATTATCAAAATTGACTGTAAAGATATTTATAATGTTACAGTAGATTTCTGTTTCAAATGAATTATGCTCTTTTTAACTTTCTATTCACCAAAGAATCCTGAAAAAACATTATCATGGTTTCCACCAAAATATTAAACAGCATAGCATTGATGATAATAAAAATGATAATTTGAGCAGCAAATCAGCATATTAGAATGATTTCTGAAGGATCATGTGACACTGAAGACTGAAGCAATGATGCTGAAAATTCAGCTTTGCATCACAGGAATAAATTACCTTTTATATCAAAATAGAAAACAGTCATTTTAAATTGTAATAATATTTCATAATATGACTGTTTTTACTGTATTTTCGATCAAATAAATGCAGCCTTGGTGAGCTGAAGAGTCTTCTTTAAAAAAAATTTTTGAACGGTAGTGTACATGTTTTCATCTCATTCCAAACTATCTTTTTTTAGAGGAGCACAAAATGAGAAATCTGCATCTGTCTGCATTAATTTAATGTAAAAGAGCAGCGTGGACATTTTTCAGAACTTGTTCTTTTGTCTTCCACATTGCTGATCTGTTGTTTGGATATGCAGCTGCTTGAGATTAATCCCATCTGCCTCCGGTGCTTTTGGTTTCCATTGATTTGTTGAATGTCATCAGGGTTGAGTGAATCTCCTACAAGCATCTGCTTGCTTTTTAATAAAACAGTTTTCAGACTGTCTCTCCAAAACTGCTTTGTCTAGCATACACTGTTATAATGATAAAAAGTGGGTAATTTTTTTGTAGCATTTCAAATTAAATAAGTAAAAACAAACTAACTTGAAATGAATGACACGGTTTTCTGAGAAAGGGCCTTTTCTCTGTAACCTAGAGTTACTACGATCTATGTTGCAGAGACATAAAAGGAGATTTGAGCTGGTTGAATTATCACTTTGATTTGCTCCTCTTAACAAAAATAATAAAAAAATTTGCCAGCTGTGTATCCATTGTGAGTGGAGCTATGGGCTGTAAATAAAGTGTGCGGCGGTGCACACGCTGCAGATTGTTGGGATGTGAAAGGTCGAACCTTCGTAAGTGGCACATTTGGCCTGGATACCTGCCATTGATCCCATTCATAAGCCAGACTGTTTTATCCCAGCACTTTGAAGCTACTCTCCTCATATGCAGTGTCCCATGTGCCTTCAAAGGACGCTGCACACAGTATCTGAGGCTTTGTTAACATTGCACCCAATTCCAATTTGTTTTCAAATTTGGTCTTCAGCACTGACAGTCTGCCATTTTGCAATGAAATCGGATCCGATTGTTCAGACAAAGTCAGTGATCAATATATCTATATCACATTGTAAAACTATTTACTAGCAATTCCTGAGTGAAAACTGTTTCAAAGAAACGGCAAGCAACAATGAAATAAACATGGAATTTTAAAGTAGAAAGACTGAAATAATTTTTAGGTAATTTTGTTAATTTACAACTTCAAAAAATATGTACTTTTTTAATAGTACAGCTGTCATGGCAATGACTATAAAACATGAAAGAGTCTAATTGTCCAGATTTAATCTGGTTTCAAACTTCATATGAATGTGCCTTAGATCAGGTTTGCAAACATATTTCTTTGCTGTTCAGACTGCAACTAATGAAACCGATTTCTTAATCTGGTTTCAAACTACCTATGAATGTGCTTTACTGTAGATTTGGTTTGAAAACAAATCAAGTTTCTTTGCTTTGCAGACTAAACAATGAAAATGATTTCAGTTGTATAAGTAAAAGTGGTTTTCCCCTACCTGTATGGCTTTTTGTTGAACTATGTTTGTGCATAGTGTATTTTTATCAATGCACAGGTAATGCAAACATGGTTTGTTTGCTAAGTAACAAGTATTTTCGGTTTGAACGAAACTACCTCAAAGTATTGCGGCAAATAGAGCTTCAGTCTGACAGCACAACATCCCTTTGTTCCTATACTTGCTTTTAAAGTGAAGTGTCATGTAATGCTCTGTTTTTTTAACTGGCAGACTATTTTTGAGGTCCCTCGGCCAAGTAGCTCATTATACATTTAAAAGGTCTGAATACATAATAACGTCTTGGCACATGTAAATAGTCTGCATGAGGTTTTATGTCTTGGACTGCAACACTCATGACTGTCTACCAATTGTGCAGAAATCCCAGAGGATGAGGCTCGATACTGGACCGGCAAATTGGAACGCATCAATACTATGGGCATTCATGATGAGGTAAGACCTGTGCATGTGCAGCTAAACAACTGCATGCCTTCAATATTTCAGTACTTGGGGACTTACCATACCAAACAAGAGTCCACACTGACTGTCATTGCATATAATTATATGAGAAGAGGTTGCATGACAATTTTCTGAATGCATTTACATTGCGTTTGGCTACAGTTGCCGTTGTAATTTGCATCTAAAAAGGAAGTGTGGGCAGTGTTTACCAGAATCACAATATTGCTTTATTTAGCATTGCTCAGCACTATATACTTTACTGTGGAGTAATATGAGCATACCTATAAACACTAGAATAATTTTGAGAGAATAATTTTTTTCATGTCTATTATGTTTCTTTTGTCTAAAAAGTTGATGCCTACGATTTTAAACTAATATCTGTTTTATACAAGATCATAGCTGTGAGAGTTTGTGTAATTGTAACACTATCTTTCTGCTTTTTGTAAAAAAAAAAAAAAATTTATATATATAAATAAAAAGAAAAAATATTGATAGTTAATATTATAATATTTTATTTAAATAATATATTTAAGATGTTTTAGTAAAAAAGATTTATTTCAGGTCACTTTAACGTATATACTACATTGATTTTCTGCTTTAAACGCATATCATTCCTGACAGCTAAAAGAATTAGTACCATATACTGTAGGTGTCAATTATTCAGTAATATTAATTTTAAGTTTGTAATATAATAGTATTATTTGAATCTAATTTGAAATGGGTTAATATCATTTACATCTCAACCACCATTATAATCATCCCCTTTGTAAGACACAATACATTCATAATTATCCAGTTTTTCCTCATCAAGGCTATTCGGTTACTTTCGACACTTATAAATTCTTATATTAAATATGTATATGGTAGGTAGATTTGTTGTAGACTGAGTTATAAATGTAGGTCAATCATATTTTTGTATGTTTTGTTTTTTTTCCCGTTTCCCCTCTTGGTTATTTAATAATTATTATCACAGCTTTGGTATGCGATCAGCATGTGTGTGTTCTGAGCAGTTATATTTGCTGTGTATTGTTGTGACTGTTTAATGAAATACACATATTGGTAGTTGTCTAGGACCTAGTATTATAATCATCATTCAGATTTTTGGTATTTAAAGAGTGTATAAGAAATGTGTCTAAACTTTGGCTAGAACTTCACTAATTCACTTTAAATGGTCCTGTGATGTGACAAATGGGAAAAATTTGACGAGTACAATTATTACATGTAGTCCCTATATATATATATATATATATATAAAAGTATTCAGACCCCCTTAAATTTTTCACTCTTTGTTATATTGCAGCCATTTGCTAAAATCATAGTTGTCTAGGACCTAGTATTATAATCATCATTCAGATTTTTGGTATTTAAAGAGTGTATAAGAAATGTGTCTAAACTTTGGCTAGAACTTCACTAATTGACTTTAAATGGTCCTGTGATATGACAAAATGGGAAAAATTTTACGAGTACAATTATTACATGTAGTCCCTATATATATATACAGTGGGTACGGAAAGTATTCAGACCCCCTTAAATTTTTCACTCTTTGTTATATTGCAGCCATTTGCTAAATAAACTCCATGAATATTATTTCTTAAAAGAATTAGCAATATGCCGTTCAAATATTGCTATACTCCTGCTGTTGGAGTGTAACATGTCATACCACAGGACCTCAACTTTCTAATATTTCATATCAGCTATCATGTACAGTAGATACACCAGTTTATCCATGTCCAATAATTTCACAAAATCAAGCCAAATAAAGGTAGTCCTTAAATTAACCAGTCTCATGATATATATCATATTGTATCTGAACTGTTTGAAGTGAGTATTGCTGTGGATTTGCATGCCATTTAATAGTTAATTTATTTATTGGAATCTGCATGTTCAATAAGTGAGGTTGTTAATTGCCTTAACAGTAATTCATTATTAACCATACTTTTTTGTGTTGATTCTTAACCCTCCTCTTTTTCTCTCCTTCTGTTACTTTCCCTTACAGGATGAAGTAGCGGGACGCCCTCTGCCCTGTGCTGCCTCTCAATGCTGTGAGTGTCAACATCTCACACTAGATGGAGCCTCGGCATCATGCCTGATGCTTCACTGTGCTCTCCACTCCTTTAACTCTACATGCTGCTTCTTGTCACCTTTGAGTAGCATAAATGTTAACATACAATCTGTTCACAGCGTATATGCTCACAAATGTTCACTCAAGCATCTCACACTTGTATCAAGCACAAGAAAATTCATGTTGGAATTGAAATATAAGTCTTTGTAAATGATTTTGTTTTTGCACATCATCTTTCACTCTTGATTTTTAACCTCACCAGGCAACTATTTTGGATGGGCCGACAGCCAGAGTATGTAATCTGTATTCAGATTTTATATAGTAACGCTTTACTCTAGAGTATTCCCTGGAACCCACCCCCCGGACCCTCAAAATGACTATACTTTCATATGCGGCTTGAAGTGTTGAGATAATGTGTATATGTATATATGGCAAATGTAAATTTTGGCAGCTAGATACACTACTTACTGTAGAAAGTGTAAAACAAATGGCTAAAAGTATTTGAAATTTTATTGGGTAATGCTTAATGAAAAGTATCTTCCAAGTAAATTACGGAAGGTTTTTTTATACTTAATATGTGCCATTTTCAAATTTCAGTCAAACCCACGTTTGTACACGTTCTAGAATTGTTATTTGACTGCAGCTTGTATTTGCGTCCTGTAAAAACTTAGTTATGCATTGCACACATTGTTTTCTAGGAAACAATAATTTACATGAATATTTGGATGTTTTGTTTAGATTTGGATGCATGAACTTTTCCCCAAGTTTCCTTGAGTTTTAACCTTGTTGAAATAATGATGTGTTCTTTGTGTACATTGTGAGCTCCTTGTCTCAGTTCTCCTGCACTTACATCCTTGTACTTGTTTATATTATTTGATTATTTGATTTCACTTACAGTCTTAGATGATCAAAGAGATTTGGCTTTTACATTTTCCCAGTAATCTTTCATTTGCATTAGCATATTACATATATAAAAACCAAGACAGATTGGCATTTTATGCATTTCTCACTTGTAATGTTTCCTTGTCTAGCTTTGGATGACTTAGACAGTGCGGTGGATGATAGAGACAGTGACTACAGGAGTGAGACGAGCAGTAGTTTACCTCCACGCTACCACACTACAGCCCAGCCCAACTCTTCACTTCACCAGTATCCCATGGGGCCACGCTTTCAGCAGGCCATGGATTCCTGTGCTGACTCTTTGCACAGCTTTGAATTTTTCTATAGGGATCACCATGCAAGCAGGTACATTCAGTTCCTATGAGTACTATATGCATCCATACAGTACTATAAGTATTTGTGTACAACTACACCAGTTTTACAACATTTAGCAACGAATGTAATGGTTTTTGGATGTTAATTTCCATAACTCAACTATGAAATAGCAATTTATATGTATGGTTGCAGATCATCCTTGTTTGTTATGCTGAACTTTAAACTTGCAATTTGAGAACAGATTTCTAGTCTTTTAGGCTAGAAGAGAAAGAGAAAAGAAACTGAAATGTGGTATTCTGAGATTGTGGTTAATCAGAGTCTCTTGTGTGGTCCAGTACAGAGCTAATCCGCATATTTCTTTTGCATCAGATCCCTTTTAAAAATACAGGGATTGTATTACTTGTGATCATTAAGTTACGAGTGAAATGACATTTGTGTGTAATTTATGTATTTTCTCACCAGCTGTATGCATAATTATATATATATATATATATATATATTTTTTTTTTTAAATACAATTTATTTATTAGTGAGGTGAAAGGCACCTCAATGCACAATGGTGCGGTAAGGACTGTAATTTTCACTTCAAATTTCTGGTAATTCGCTTAAATTTTTTTGTTTCATCTCATAACTTTAGTGCATCACTATTATCATGTTCTTGCTGTCAGCAGCTATTATCTCTTATGTTAAAATAAAATTTTTCTCTTTCTTTCCCCCTCCTTTTTATCCTCTTCTCTGGTAGAATTCCTAATCATAGGGGTAGAGTTAGGATTGTCCCAGTAGATTCAGGCATGGGTGTGGAGGATTGGGAGGTTAAATACAAACTACAGGGTAAAAGTACTCTGGGTGAGGTCCTTGATAGAGAAGAACAGGCATGGATTGAGGAACATGACCGACAAAATGATCTTCTTCGTAATGAAAAGGCTTGCCACGACCCCATAGTCAACCATTTGTCTCCAATCAAAAACAAAAATGCTTCATTAAATGCTGCTTACTCAGAAAGCTATGCCACTATTGACCGAAGGCGAAGAAAAAAAATCCGGGACCCAGGAGGGCTGGAGCATGCCGGAGCAGAACATTTCCCACCCGATCTTGCATTTCTCCGTCAAAAACGAAGCGAGCTTGTGTTATGTCACGTGAAAGAATGGAAGAGGCTGATGAAAACATGATGCCATGCCTGAAACCATACAAAAATGGCTTACTCTACAAAGCTAGAATGTGGGCAAAAAATAAGGTAGAGAACACACTGGAGAATTATGTTGCATATCAAGAGGAAGAAGCAACTAGAAAGAGGAAAGATGTAGGCTTTGATTCTGACGGCTCAGATGAGCTACAATATTCCATTGGCTCTGAGGAGGAGTTGGAGGAAATTACTTCTTTAGGTAAGGCACTCAGGGCTGAGGAGAGGAAGAATTATAGCAACTATGGATATTTCTCAACGTATGGTAGCCAAACTGAGAGGCTCCAAGGTTACCGTGATAAGAAGAGTGGAAAGGGTAAAATTGGTGGATGGGCTCCAGAGGCCATGCTGTCTCCTGTTGAGGAACCTAGTGATGAATATGTTGATCCTATAGATGAGCTGCAGTGCCTGGTTGAAACTGTATCAGAATATCTCGCTGAAAAAGAAGAGGAGATCAGTAAATATGGATCTTTACCCAAGTCTAACAAATCAAGGCTGTCATCTCAGGGTAGTGCAAAAGCAGAATCTGTTGGAGATGAGCAAGGTATCACCTCTAAGGAAGTAAAAGATAAACCCATAGATGCCAAAGAAAGAAATTCAAGTGGTGCTTCTGACCATGGAGTGGCAGGGATGAAGAATGCCATGAGTTCATTATTTAGCTCTTTAACAGATAAAGTTGTATCAAGCTCAAAACAAGTGAGCTCCAAGTCTGATGAACAATCAGAGACACCAAGTGATGTTCCTGTTGGTTCTGGTATATCAAAATTGTTTTCCTTCATGCCAATGTCTGTAAGTCCCACACCAGTAGCTGTGGTATCCCCTACCCAGGACCCTCAGTGTGATAGGAAGTTTTCAATGTCATCTATTTTGCCTTTCCAGCCATCTGATGCCAAGTTGCAAGGGGTGGACCAGTCAATTCAACCAATCAGAAATGAGCTCAACAAATACACTGTTGTCACAGTTCACAACGAGACATCCTCCTCTGTGAATTCAATGTTGGGAAAGGGGAACATTTTCACTGGAGAAAGTGTTGTGAATGGAACAGCCAAAAGTTATACTCAAAAGAATTTTGATGTGGGGAAAATGCAGCCGGGAGATCAGTCCAGAGTTTTGAATTGCAATGCAAAACTCAGTACAATGCCAGATGTGTATCAAGTCACTGATGGTGAAAAACTTAAAACTCTTAAAAATATCTCTAATGAGATAAATAGTGATAAGACGCATACTGAGCCTACAACACAAAAAGCTGCTGAAGAATCAGGATTTTTCAGTCCTTTTAAGAAATCTCTCAGTTCATTAATCTCACCTGGACCTCCAGTGCCTCCTCAGACTCAAACACAGACAGTTTTTCCTGTCTTCAGATCAGCAAAAGACATTAGGGTAGAACAACAGTCAGACCACTCCTCCCTTATAAAACAACATTTTGTCTCCTCTGACAATGTATCTGTCCCACAACCTCCAAAGGCAGAAGGGGGGCTTTTATCTGGACTGTTTAAGTTTGCATCTGGTGAGGATTCAAGTGCATCCAAAAGTATGCCACAAAATTTAGTTAAGACCGATCAAACTCTTCCTGCCCCAAACAAAATTACAGGTGTATTTCCATCTTCAGTTCTTGACAATGCAAAATCAACAATCATAAAGAATCATAAAGAACCTGAGGTAACTGCTAAGGGGAACACAGAAACAGGCAGGTTTTCTAGTCTCTTTAAGATGGCACCAACTGAAGATCTGCAGCCTGTTACTCCACATACCCAAAGGCCTAATATTCAGAGCTCTCCGCTTCCTTCAAGGTCAAATCAGAATGTACATAGGATGCAACATCAGAATTCATCTACTGCTAAAGAACAAATACAATTTAGGCACCAACATCCCGGTTCAAATGAAGTCCCTCATGTTACAGAGCAAAAAGCATCCCAACACAAACGTCAAGGCCTGTTGTCTGGTTTGTTTAAATCAGCTGCCTCTGATACATCAGGTGCACAAGCATCTACTAATCAACCACAACAAGGAGGCTTACTCTCAGGATTCATGAAATTTGCTTCTACAGGTGATATGACCACAGGTACTCAACTCAATCAGTCACAACAAAGGAGTCAGTCTGCTCAAATAATAAATCAACAAACCCAACCTCATACCCAACAAAGTGCATCTAATACTAATTTCTCAGGGCTGTTAAATGTTTCCTCCACAGAAAATAAGTCGACTCATAAACCCCCTCAACAAAAAGAATTTCAGCAACCTTCAACATTTGCAAGTGCACCACCTCAACAGGGAAGTATTTTATCTGGCCTTTTCAGATTTGCCTCCACTGACAAGATTTCAGACAATCAGACAAAGATCTCCCAGAAACAACAAAAATCATCAAGTGTGAGTTCCCGTCAAGATACTGTACATCATAATGCTGAGGGACAGAGTTGCAACCTTCTTCAGCAGTCCAGAGTTCAAAATCAGCAATCAGACCAACATCAGAAAGGTATATTAGATGGCCATAGACCAAGTATATCCCATCAAGGACCTTCTCAACAAGGTTTTCTGTCTGGCCTTTTCAAGTTTGCCTCCTCTGATGTTTCTGTATTTCAATCAACACAACAAATACAGGCATCTAACAATCAGTCCACTCCGCTCCAGTCAAAAACAAATGTAATGGGTCAAAGCCACCCATCTCAAGATAATTCATTTACACCAAAACCCCAGTCAGGCGGTCTCTTCTCTGCCTTTCTTAAAACATCCTCCACTGAGTCACAGAAACTTAATACACCACCTGCTACACAGGAAAACAAGGAACAGTCAGTTGTGACAAAACAAAATTCTCCTATGGCAATGCAAGATACATCCTCTCAGTCAGGAATTTTGTCTGGTCTTTTCAATAAACTCACATCCTCATTTGAAGATGTATCACCAAACAGCCAAAATTCATTTCAGCAGAAACAGGAGGAACAACACATACCAAGAGAGATTTCCACTCGTCAAGGTCAATTAAATAGACCGCTACCTCAAATGCCTTCTCGGAATCAACATGTACTACAAAACCAAAATCCCTCTACTCAACAAGGTTGTTTATCTGGAATATTAACCAGGAATACAACAGAGATTACCGCTGCCAAACCAGATAATGTGGTTATGGAAGGATCAGATTTGAAGGTCAGTTCTATAGGACTGCTGAGACACAAGGTATCTGACCCAAATAATGTGCCTAACATCTGTGACACGGAGAGCCTTGATTTGAGGACACCAGCAAGTTATGCAAGGTCACAACAGAATCGTGCTGCATACACATCTAATAGCACTGGTAGTTTACCCCTCTTATATAGCTCACAAAACTTTTTGTTCTCAAGCCAAATAAGAAACGCTTCATATAGCACTGACAATCTTAGTAGCCTCCCTCTTGGTCACCCATCTCAAGCAGTAATGTCACAGGAATATTTAAGGCAGAGTTATCCATCCTTACATATTGTATCTGAACAATATGGCTACCCACAAGTCTCTTCTTCATATGCATTGGGACTTAGTCCCAATGATGAACACTCATGGATCCAAGAATCTATTTTGTGGCAACAGCTGAATGATCAGTCATTGGACTGCTATCCTGACGGACGTTGGAATATAGCTAGCGATCAAATCCACAAATCTTCCCAGTGTCTGGATAATATAAACATAGATGTTACTCAGCCATGGATGACATTGCACACTTACCAAGGAGAGAGCAATAATCAACCAGAGTATTCCAAAGATTTTCACCATAGTTCTATGAGACAGAGATTGTGGAATAGCCATAATAGTTTGGATGTGATTAGTAGCCAAGAGTTTGAAGGTGTATTGAATTTGAGCATGAAGAATAATGCTAAATTAGGACAGTGGCACTCATTTAGTGCAGATAGTTTTTACAGTCTAAACAGTATTTCATATCATGAGGGATATTATGAGGAAACACCTCCACATCTGTCTTACTCTGCTAATGGACAATATATATATCAAGGCACATCAGAAATTTGCAGTCAACCTGGGAATAATGGAAGCTATGTTAATGTAGCTACATCTCCTAATCATCGGAACTACTCTTCAACAAGCAACATTGATATGGAGGAACATGTGCATCTTGAGCAGTCAGAGTGGTATCAGCAATGGCTTTCACTTTTGGACCAAGGGATGTGGTGGCCAGCAGATGATGGAGATTGTGGATATTTTGTCTACACTGATTATGAGTACATTTACGCTCTGTTGACAGATGTGTCTGGGCAATATGTCTATGCATGCACTCCAGAACAAGAGTGGGGAAATACAGGGGACTTCTATCCTAATGCCTGGCTGTATAATGAGATGGTTAAAGTTTGTGGTTTTAAGATTCCTCTCTACAATGAAGATGAGCTACTTTGGATTCCAGGGCAAGGCCAAAGTGAAGATGAACTTCTGACCGCACCACTTGATTTGTCGGCAGCCTATAGAAAAGGTAATCAAATCATGAATCTGAACCTAGAGCGTTTCTCTCAGATGTTTGAGGATTCGATTCTTAATCAAAGACAACAAGCTCTGGATTTTTCCACTTACCAATTTAACAAGGTTAAGATGGATACAAAACAACAGCTCCAGAACAATTGTGGGTACTGGGATCCTTCTCAGGAAGCTGTTGACCTCTCATATTATGGTGCCAACCACAATAGTGAAAATCTCAATGGCAGAGGAATAAAAGAATTGCTATCCCAGAAGGTTTCTATTTCATTTGGTGCAACCACAAATTCACCTACCACAGGTGTCTACAGCTGCTATCAGCCTCAACAGAGGCGACGTTCATCTACTGGAGTGCAAGTAAAGCATATAGATGATGTTTCAGAAGATGAGTGGAGAAAGAGAGTACAGCCTGGAGAGGAGCAACCTAATCAATCCATTAAGAAAATATCCTCTTTTCTATCCTCAATTGTTGGCAGAAGTTCTGATTCAGAATCAATCAAAAATGTAACTGCCTCAAGGTCACCTAATGCCAAAGATGCTCCATACCCAGGACAAATTCAAAGCAAATTTACTAAATCCTCTGAAACTCGACTTGGTGATCAGCAAGCCAAAAACATGATCTCAACAGGTTTTCAGAGTGTTAAATCAAAGATCATAAAGAATGACTCTTCTTGTGCAGCAACTCAGTCAGAGAGTACAAATCAGTTGGCATCCAAACCAGTTTCAACAATATCTGGTGTTTCACTATCATCTCCAACACAGTCACCAGCTTCCACAACTCCTCAAGGTGCATCCACTTTATGCTCATCTCAGAAACCCAAACTGGCTAGACAAGCCACAATGTCACAACAGTCCTCTGTTTCTTTAACATCTGCTGGTTCTACTACTTTAACTTCAAGAGACTCCTCAAGTGTAACCTCCAAATTGGCCTCTCCAGTTTCTCAGCCAGTAGATACACATGGTGGAAAGTCATCTGAGCAGTCTGGTGGGTTTTTTAACTTTTTCAAGACAGCAGTGGGGATAGAGGAGGTAAGGTTAGATCCCTCTAAATCTACTCAGTCAGTATATAGACAATCAGAGAAATATGGATCTGCTTCTGCTGGCATAAAAGATTCATTAACAAATCAAGACAAAACTGGAAAGTCTGGCCTCTTGGGGTCAATAGGTGATATTTTTAAAATAGAAAGTCCTTCTAACACACCACCAAAGACAAATCTGCAACATTCTCCCTCACACGTGCAATCAATTTCTATAATAAATGATGAAAACAAAGACTGCTGCCAAACAAAAACAATGCCTAAAGAAATTCAGAAAAAACAAACAACAAGTATCTCTGGACAACATGGTCAGTCAGAATTACCTAGTGTATCACAGTCATTTCAGGGAAGGGGTGTCTCAGCATCTCAGATATTTTCCCCTAATGCTAACAAGGTACCAACGCCAGGAAGATCTCAAACTATGCCACCAATTGGGGAGACAAAACCAGAAGCCCCCTCCAAGCAATCTGGTGATTTGTATGGTTTCTCTGTTGGGGATATGTTCTCTGGGACCACAACCTCTAAAGAGGAAGGCAAAGGGCTGCTGTCCATATTAGGTGGTTCCAGTCAACCACAAGCTCCATTTCAAACTGGATCTGCCTCTCCTCAAGAATCAATGGGCGGTGCATCTGCAAAAGAGCCACTAGGCAAAAACATCCTGACTTTGTTTGAAGGTTCCAGCATGCAACAGACTTCACCACCATCTGGATCCGCAAGTCAAGTGGACACACCAGGATCTGCTCCTCCCAAAGAGACTCAAGGTCTAAATTTATTTTCTGTGTTCAGTGGCTCTAGTACACAGCAGTCTTCAACACTACTGGGTTCTTGTAATCAAAAACACACACCAGGCACTGTCCCTCCAAAGGAAACATCAGCATTGGGTTTACTCTCCATGATTAGTGGTTCCAGCACTCAGCAGACTTTACCTGGATCTGGAACTGATCCACTAGAAGATACACCAGTAGCAGGATTGCTATCTATGTTCAGTGGCCCTAATCAACATCAGACATCACAACCACGATTTACCACACAGCCTGCACCCCAAGGGAATAGGCAACAAAAAGAGCCCCTGGGGAAAAGTTTATTTTCAATGTTTGGTGGTTCAGGGCAACAACCTTCACAGCAGTCAGGATCAATTTTTGGTGGTATGTTAGGTGGATCTTCAAGCTCTACTAAGAGTCCAACAAAAGGTTTATTCTCTATGTTTGGAGCACAAAGCCCACAACCACCAACCACCAGAGTGCCAGGCACTGTCCCTACTAATGAGCAGACAGTTAAACATACTTCTTTGTTGAATGGGTCTAACTCCCAACAAACTCCACCACAACCTGTCTCTTCTCCTGCAAAAGGAGCAACTCTTGCAAAGGAACCAACCAATGACAGTCCAGCAAAGGGTTTAGTTTCGGGGTCTGGAATAGCCAGCCACCCAACAGCTTTACAGGAAGGCTTGACCCCTGAGCCTGTTGTCCCATCAAATGAGCCATCAGTAAATCAAATACCCTCCTTGTCTAGTGGACCTAGCCCTCAGCAATCCCCACAACAACCAGATTCAGTGTCATCTTCTATTTCCCTTGATAGTAAAGAGTCAAAGGAGCCACAAGTTAAAGACTTCTTGATCACTGGACAAATTCCACAGCCAGGTTCTTCTCAACCCTCTTTACTTCTAAGTGGTTTGTTATCAAATGAAACCCCTGGTAAAGGTCTTTTGGCAAACCTCAGTGGGGCTATAAATCAGTCAAGTGAGACACTAGTTACACCAAGCTGTGATCCAACTGTGTCAGCAACAAAAGATCCACAAGAAGTATTGACAGCTGTTTATGGTAGACTGGCATCTTCTGAATCTTTCAAGTCACCAGCACACCCAGAGAATTCTTCTGCTCAGGGAGTAGTACCACCAAAAGAGGGAGCGACCTCAGGCTTGTTGTCAATGTTTTCTGGGTCAGGTTCTCAAAATGCTCCTTCTCAGACTGGATCTATACTTGACGGGATTTTCCCTGGTGCCTCAGGATCAAAGGAAATTCCTGGCAAGAATCTGTTTTCTATGTTTTCTGGATCAAGTTCACAGGCCAGTGCAGGTAATGCAGGGCCTAAAGTTGAGAGTAATAGTTCAGGGGCTTCTACCTTTAATGAGTTACCAGGAAAAGGTTTATTTTCTGTGTTTGGTGGATCAAGTCCACAACAAGCCACTCCTCAGTCTTCTTCACTATTAGGAGGTCTTCTATCTGGAGTTGCTTCTAAAGATGCTCCTGGAAAAGGTCTTCTTTCTATGTTCGGTGGGCCTAATTCAACACCTTCACCTAGTCCAACAGGGCCAACATCAAAACCATCTGAAACTGAGGGGCTGTTGAAGGTTGCATCATTATTCTCTCGAGGGGATGCTACTGAGGATAACAAATCAAAGACTGTGGGTTTTAGCCTGTCAAATTTGGGCTTCATGGAGGAAAAGAAATCAGGACCCCAGAATGATGATTCCAAGCGTTCTATTCTCTTGGCCGATCAAGAAAAAACAGCAGCCTCCATGTAAATCAAAGACTGTGGGTTTTAGCCTGTCAAATTTGGGCTTCATGGAGGAAAAGAAATCTGGACCCCAGAATGATGATTCCAATCGTTCTATTCTCTTGGCCGATCAAGAAAAAACAGCAGCCTCCATGGCTGCAGTCTCTGCTGATATTGCTGACAAAAGTTCAGATCACATTGTTGAGACAATTGCTGCTGAAGGGAGTAAGCTAGATGCTACCGTAAATAATTCTAGTTTGCATGGAGATGCTTTATCAAAGGATATTGATTCAAACTCAGAGCAGAGTACAAAAACGGTAATCCAGACTACAGATCACCAACCTGAGCATATTAAACAGACTGATTCAACAGAGCCCAATGCCTCTGGCTCTGAGGGACTTCCTAAATATCCTGAACAACAGAAATCTGTCATAGACTCATCAGCTGAAGCAGTCAGTGGCTTTATGTGTAAACTGTTTACTGGTGCCAATTCAGCAACAAATTCATCAGGTGGTCTCTTCTCACAAACACACTCAACCACAGAAAGAAACTCATTCTTTGGCCTTCCAAGTAGCTTACCCACGGAATCTCTCAAAAACGACCTTTTCAGTATGTTTAAATCACCAGAAGCACCCAAAGCAGCTGACATAATACCATCTGTTTCCTGTACTCCTCAGTCTCTTCAGTCAGTCCAAGATCAGAATGCACATAATGATTCAATGTCATCTTCTGTGGATGTTGCATTGTCTGGAGACAAAGATGAAAAAAATAAAGTAGAAACACTTTTACCCGTGAAAGAAATGCCTGCTAATGATACTTTCAGTAATTTAACAGCTGAAAGTGTAGATCCCACAGCAGCTTCCAGCTGCCATCCAGGTGAAACAATTGTTAAGGAGCCTTCTGAGGGTGAAATAATACACGAGAAAACCATTGTCATTGTTTCTGATCCTGAAGCAAAGGATACAGACAAATCATTATCTGCAATAGACAGTAGCTCAAAAGTAGCTCAACATCCTCCATCAACAGAACCTTCTCAGTCCATATTTGGCATGCCAAGTTTATCAGCACCCAAGTTTGGTTTCATGGCTGGAGCTGCAGATGCTGGAAAGTCTTTTGGATCTTTCTTTTCTTTACCACCCTCAATACCAAACACAGAAAGTGGCAAGCTTTTTTCTGGACTTAAGTCATTTTCAGCAGGTCTATTTCAAGAGGAGAGGTCAAAAGAAGAAACGTCAACATCTTTGTTTGGAACAAAATTGGGTTTCCCATGGCAGAAAGAAACTCCAGAACCTCCTAAGCAACAAAGACCTCCAGTTGTTACAACACAGCCTAAAGCTCAGAAGAATAAAGTTCACATTGAGGATAGTACAACTACTGAAATAGAACATGACAATTGTATGTCAAAGGAAGAAAATTCTGAAATCACACACCCTGTTTATGTTAAACAAGAAATTGTTGCAAATTCTGAAGTCCAAACGAAAGAATTTGTTGTCCCAGAAAATGATACAAATAAACCCCAACTCAGTTCATTCACTCCTGATCCTCATCTTCAAAAGGAATTGGAAATAAATATCCAGACCCCACTTTCTACAGATGACTCTTCAGGATTGCAGCAGGAAAAGAAGGACCTTTTGATTCCAAAAAGGCTAGTAACAGCATAATAAATGGTTTCATAACCATTTATTTTGCACTAAGTTTACATGCACAGCCATGATTCTATTAAAAAAAATCTCATTTGTATATTTCATGGTGTTTATTTAGCAATTTCTGGACTTTGGTCTCTGCGATGAAATAATTATTAGAGTAGGACTTCTAGCAGTGCTCATGCAAATCTGCTGAAGACCCCTTTACCACAAGAATTTTGTGGTGATTATTGAAATGATTTTAAAATAAAAGTAATACTAAAGTATGCTGTCTGAAATATTCAAATTCAAAATTTAGGGGCTCATTTTTTATCAGAAGATCTCAATATACTGAATAAGAATATTAATGTGCATGAAAACACATTTACTGACTTTAGTTTTAGCTTTAGTTTACGAAAATGGTGGCTTTCCCAATGTGAGATTTGTTTCTTCTCAGTGCTATGTGATTTTTGTACAGTAACTGTGTTTTGGCTCCTTGTAACTTTGTATTTCCATTAGCTTTGTGTAGCATTTACTGTGTTTCTTAATTGGAGACTTGCTAAATGGATGTAGTTTAAAAAAATTCAGTTACTGTAACTCGCTTGTTGCTATCTTTCTTTTTCTTTTCTTTTCAACAACACTAGCCCTGTGGACTCCAGTCATTTTGGATCTTCAGGGAACCTCAGCCAAGCTAGTTCTCAGCTCAGTGAGCCTGGTCAGGAGAGTGCTGCATGTTCAGAGTTAGAGGAGTCCTACCATTCCTACCACAGTACCGGCTATCGACCATCCAGAAATGGACATCACCCTACCAATGGACATACTTCCTGGGGGGAAGATGAGGGATTGAAATCCTCCCAAGACAATGGAAGGGGTATAAGCAGCACTATAAAAAAGGAAGTGGTTTCTAAAGTGGACAAAATGCCTGAAAAAACTCTCAAAGGGTACAGATATAGTACTGGCTTACAGTGATTTTCCAGTGTACATTTAGTATAATAAATATTCAATAGCATGAATTCATTTTCATACAATGTTTTATTTTTCTAGCTTCAGGGATGATGGAACGCCGTTGCCATTCTCTCCATCCAGATTGCGCTGGCTTAAAGCAATCAACAAAGTGAGAGCTCAGCTTAAGGAGGTATAGTAGGGAGCTCATACCCTCCATCTCCTTTGTCTATTCCTTCTTCAGTTGTTCCAGTTTCACACTTCAAATCAAACACCATCACATATCTTTTTTCCTATAAACCTGCACCAGTTACCAGCATCTTATCAATCAAAATGATCACTTGAATTTGATCTGCTTAACTTTATTGCTTTCCAGTTGGTAAGTCTAAATTACAAACCCCACTCAGCTCATTCATGAACATCTGTTTTGGATTGGTTGAGTTTCACCATTTAAGACTTAAACTTGTGAAATGTACGTTTTTTTTTTAACTTTGTGGATATAATTTGGTTGGTTGTTGGTTGGAGATAGTAAATTCATCAGTGCAATGAAAGTGGAAGTATTCCACTATGGTACCGTATAAGCTAGGCAAGGCATGCTGGATTCTCAGCCTAGACCTCACAGCCTTAATCTGCAAGGGCCAAGGTCAGGCTCTGAAGAGTTGCTGTCCGATATCGCTGATAGTCTCAGGGAGTAATTACGTATTGGGAGGCAGGGAGCTAGAGATAGCGTGCGTCTTGAAGTGTATTTAATGACTAGTTAAAAGAAATTGGGGACTTGACTTTAAAAGTTTGCAAAGTGAAGTACATGGCTATTGCTTTTGCCTAATTATTAAAGTAGTGGAATACAGTATGTTAAATATGTAAATACAGCATGTTGATTTACAATGTATGTTCAGTAAGTGTTCATGTTATATGTTTATTATAATTATTTTAATAATTATATTATTTATTAACGGAAAGATAACAATAAAAGGCCAGTATTAAATTTCCATACTTTTGCATAAATCAGTTAAAACTGTTTTTTTATTATAAAGTATTATAATATATTATAAAATATTACAAAATAGTGAATTATAACACACACACACACACACACACACACACACATACAGTAATAATATACATTTCCCCCCTTTTTTCATTTCTGCAGTTTGTTCTATAAATGTAGCCCTATGTTACTTCTCTCTCTCTCTCTCTCTCTCTCTCTCATCTTGACAGCCAGTAATTAGCCATGCTGTTGTCCCCCTTCGTTTCTTACATTTGACCGCACAAAACTGAGTGTGAGCCACTAGAAAAAATTAACATTGCAGGCACTTATGTGGCTCACATTGCGTCTTAATAAGTCAAAATTAATAGTGTCACAAAATCATAATGGCAGATCAGATTAATTCCAGCTTAGTTTGCTTTGGATAAAAAGTGCCCGTTTAAGATTTTATGTTACAGAATATCTATATTTTATGTATAATGTATACAGGTGGAGTAATTTATTCCACCGCTCATGCTAATTAAGTGGTCTCACATACGGCACTCTTCATTGAGGCTCCATTATAGTGATTGCTGCTTGAGACTTGTGGTGGATGCTTATGTAAAAGCTGCTAAATTAATACAGTGGAGACAATGGGTGTGGTTTAACACAATGCTTAGCCACATGCATTTTTGTGCAGAGAAGGACATAAGGAATTATTCAAGTTAAGCTTATTATTATAAATGTCTACACTGAAGGAGATTTAGCTGTAAAACAGGCTCTTGTATGCTGTCTTACCTACATAAATCAAACACAATTAGGACATTAAATCTAGATTTAAATCTAGGTAGATAGTAAGATGTGGCGAATCCCCTTTAGTATTTTACTTAAAAGTTGTTTAAAGAGATCATTTTTAATTCACGTTATGTGTCATATCATGTACCATATCGTGCCTTATTTATGGTGGATTGTTGAGCAGTATTATAACATTTCTGTCATTTGATTCATTGACTGTACATTATTTCTGTCTCTGTGTATTGATTTATGAAATGTTTAATAGGAGGTGGGCACACAGCAATGGTGATAAGAGACTAGGGAAATAGAGGAGAGACGGAATGCTGGCATTTTGACAATTCCAGATTAGCTTTGTGCTGGAATATATTGCCAGAGGACACCGTGAAAGAGAGCGAGGGAGAGAGAGTGAGGATGTTGTTTGAGGCAGAGATGCTCCACTGTGACTGTGTCACACTAGCCTAGACTGGAACCCACTCAACTGTGCCGATGTCAGTGTGTGGAGAGGGCTGTGTCAGCTTCTTTGTTCAAGATGTGTTGGATTGCCAAAGCAGCCGATTGGATACTCCTTGCATAACAGGAGTGTTTATTAGGTAAATTTGAAATCCAGAAGTAATTTTTTACACTGTCTTTTTTTTCTGGAGGTAAGTTTTGTTCTTTTGTGTACTTTTTCAGTCTTGTGGTGATGAATTGTAGGAAAATTGTCAAGAAACGTCGAGGTCATATTTCACCTGAAAATCAAACGACGAAAATATATTTTGCATAAAGATAATAAAAGGTCTTTTAATGGAAAATTTTTTGCATCTTAATGTTATTGGGTGAAATATTTCCTGTTCATGAGGTTCATCTGAAAATGTTGAATGCAGTATGATGTTTTATAAACTAAAGTTTGGATATTTATTGTAATTGAATTAATCTTAACTGTGTAGTTCGGTTCACTCCTTGATAAGTCCTTCAAAATAGTGATCACAGACACCAAACACCAGAAAGTAAAAATAAGAAACCAGAAAGTAATAATAGACAGTATTACTTGTATCATTTAAAATATATTACAAATAAATGAACTCATTCTCTCTTGACTGCAGATGAAATGGCAGACAGCACCTACTTTTGGATAATTTTGTGTGATTTGTTTCTGGGTGGTTTGCTGTGGTGGTTGTTAAAACTCAAGGTCTGGTAAGGTTGCTGGTTCAGTCCCTGAAGGGTGCAAAGCTGTAAACCATTGCACCCTTGAGGAAGCCACTTCCGTTCGACAACCCATTTTGCTTCTGTAATGCATTTCCAAATGAAACAGGAAATTCAGTGAAATATTTGTAATATATTTCTAAATTTTTTTCAATACTAAGAGTGATATTGTGATACATTGCTACAGTTTAAAATAGCTGTTTTCTATTTTAATCTTTTAAAATGTAGTTTATTTCTATCATGCAGAGCTGACTTTTTAGTATCATTACTCCTGTCTTCAGTATAACATGATCCTTCAGAAATCATTTTAATATGCTGATTTGCTGCTCAGTTATTGTTAATTATTATTGGTGCTCAGTTATAAACAATAGTTGTTGTTATTCTCATCGATGTTGAAAACAATTTTTACCGAGCTGCATTTTTTTCCGGGATTCTTTGAAAAGCAAGCATGAAAAACATAATTTATTTTAAATACAGGTGCATCTCAATAAATTAGAATGTCGTGGAAAAGTTCATTTATTTCAGTAATTCAACTCAAATTGTGAAACTCGTGTATTAAATAAATTCAATGCACACAGACTGAAGTAGTTTAAGTCTTTGGTTCTTTTAATTGTGATGATTTTGGCTCACATTTAACAAAAACCCACCAACTCACTATCTCAACAAATTAGAATACTCCATAAGACCAATAAAAAAAAACATTTTTAATGAATTGTTGGCCTTCTGGAAAGTATGTTAATTTACTGTACATGTACTCAAGTGTGCATTGAATTTATTTAATACACGAGTTTCACAATTTTAGTTGAATTACTGAAATGAACTTTTCCACGACATTCTAATTTATTGAGATGCACCTGTATCGATCTCTTCTAACATTATAAATGTCTTTACTGTCAGTTTTGATCAATTGAATGCATCCTTTTTTAATCTTACCCCAAACTTTTGAATGGTAGTGTATCACTGTTTCCACAAACATATTAAGCAGCACAACTGTATTTAACATTGATAATATGGATTTTTTTTGACCAGCAAATCAGCAAATTAGAATGATTTCTGAAGGATCATGTGGCACTGAAGACTGGAGTAATGATGCTGAAAATTCAGCTTTGCATCAGAGGAATAATAGATTTTAAAATATACGATAACAGAAAACCGTTATTTTAAACTGTAATAATATTTCACAATATTATTGTTATTATTTTAGATCAAATAAGTGCAGCCTTGGTGACCATGAGACTTCTTTCAGAAACATTTAGAAAATCTTAAATATTCCAAATTTTTGACCGGTAGTCTATATATTTTTGCAGAAATTCTAATACGTGTCAGTCAGCTAAATAATTCAGTTTTACAGAAGGCAGCAGAATTTACAAACCAATATTTCACACTGGCTCAGGACATTGTGCTGTTCTTCTTGTTGAGTCCTGAAATATTATATTACTTAACAGTTCAGAGGGGTGCTAAAAAACTAATTAAATTGAGAGAAAGTAATGGATGCCTAAGCTTCAGCTTTCTAAACATGCAAATTCAGCCACCTTGTTTTTTATATACAGTAACTACAGTAAAAATCTTTTTTTTTTTCTGTGTTATTAAACTTCTCATAATCCACTGTTATTAGTATTATAACTTCTAATGCCAAGTGCCAAATATGACACTTACAAATTAATACAATTTATGAATGCACATAGAAAAGAGAGAAAGTAGTTTTTTTTCTTTTTTTTTAAATTTCTTTTCTTTTCTTTTTTACACATCTATTTACTCATTTTTTTGACCATCAAGTGTCAGTCACTCTCAATGCCAACTGGCAGGAAAACATGGTAAATTCTAACCATTTTTTACAATAGATAAAGTGCCGACAATTCATACAACTATTTCCACACAGTGGCCTCCCCGTGCTGAGATGCGTCGTATTATGTGTCGACGATAGCCAGAGATAATTGTCAAAACAAAGCATCAAAAATTGGCATTTTTGCGCCGCAATAATTTCATAGCGCATTACCGTATGGCGCGCTGTGAGGATAATTAAAATTGAGGCTATTAGCTTATTTATATACAGTAACTACAGTAAAAATCTTTTTTTTTTCTGTGTTATTAAACTTCTCATAATCCACTGTTATTAGTAATATAACTTCTAATGCCAAGTGCCAAATATGACACTTACAAATTAATACAATTTATGAATGCACATAGAAAAGAGAGAAAGTAGTTTTTTTTCTTTTTTTTTAAATTTCTTTTCTTTTCTTTTTTACACATCTATTTACTCATTTTTTTGACCATCAAGTGTCAGTCACTCTCAATGCCAACTGGCAGGAAAACACTGTAAATTCTAACAATTTTTTACAGTAGATAAAGTGCCGACAATTCATAAAACTATTTCCACATAAGCTCTTTTTAAAGAGTTGCTATTCTGTGTGACGACAGACTCCTCTCCAAACTGAACTTCAGACTGAGGCTACGTTTACACTAGTGCGTTTTAGTTCTAAAACGCATAACTTTTGCCACTGTTACGCCTGTTGTTTACACTACTCTGGCGTTTTTGACCCTCGAAAACGTGACATGCGTTTTCGGTTGTGTAGTGTGGACGGAGAACGTTTCTGAAACGCAAGTGTAGACTAGGATCGTTTTCATTTTAAAACGCCGTTTTAAAATGAAAACGCACTAGTGTAAAGAGGGCTTGAGACTGTTGACTTGTATTATTGTTCACATCTATTCTGCAAAGTGTCTGAAATTTGCGGTCTTTTACTTGATATTAAATAGCGCTCCATCGTGATAGCTGTTGATACTAAACTTAAAATGAACGCTAATGCGCACTTACCTAAGGCTTAGTGCGCCTAATTGACCCCTCCCCCATAATGTCAGTTGTTTATAGGCCCCATATTAGGTACTTTTTTTTTTTTTTTTTTAGGTTTTTAATGTTTATTTTTCAATGTTAATGAAAGTGACACTGGGAGTTAGGGGGAGGGGGGGTTGGCTGTGCCGGGGCTAAGGAAGTTTCTGACGTCAAGTCCCGTACTAGTGCCTCCACTGTGGAGTTGTGAGCAGATAGTTTCTTATTACAAATTCTGAGAAATATCTATTTCTTTGTTATAATTGCAAATTAGGCAGGAATCTGAAATATTTTGATACCGGAGCTATCTGGGAATGAATGTCACAGAAATTGGTTCACAGTCTCATTTAATTATAGCAAGTTTAACCAGGCCTTTTTATTCACAAATCAGTAATGGCCTCATTGGTCCTTCAAAGAGTGTCTGATTATTGGTTTCTGCCAGCTGTGCTCTTATCACGTGAATACAACTGTTTGGGTGATGTTAGACAGAGATTAAGCATATTATAGGAATATTTAAATGTGGCTTATGAAATTCAGACTATTCTTTATGATTTAATGTATACCTTTATTATATGTTCCTGTAGCAGGTGTTGTTAACTTAAAGTAATTCAAATATTTCTTAAAGTGCTCCATTTGAAAGTACGTCGTTTCCTGTATTAAATGTTAAGTTAAAAATCCATCATAAAATGTGCTGTCCCTGACTTTCATTTTAGCCTATTGGAGACATGTGGCAGCCAGCCAAAATGTGCCCTTGAAAGCCGCCAACCTAAATACTCAATGTTGGAGTCACAGTAAAGATCATGTTGGCCATTAAATGCTTTTGGAGAATAACACAGAGAACAGTATCTGAATTTCAATGACTGCCTTACAGGATTTTTTTCTTGCTAGCACATATTACAGGAAATAGTTTGTTTACAAACCTGCATTATTATTGGATATAAAGGATCTCAGAACATAGCTCACATAATTTTAAAGCCTATTGTCAACAAAGCAGTTAAGATCATCATTATGTCTGAAGATTATGTACTCATTATTATGAATATGTAATATATAAATATATCTAATTGACACTCAAATTATTTGATATACAAAATATTAATGTAATATATATGAAATATCAGATTGATAGCTGCAACCTTTCAGTGTAGTGCAGTATTTGCTTAAAATCATTGAATATGGTAAAAGAGTGCCTCTAAATAAATTAAAAGGTGAAATAATTCTTTAGTTTAGTGAAACTAAAGAGTCTAGTGTGTACAGACGAGACTAGCTAACATTTTGTCCTGACAGGCAGGAAATGGGGTGAAGCTGCTATTAGACCCAGCAGGTTCTGCTTAACACTCATGATGCCCAGTGAATACAGCTGTGCTGTCACCCTCCCCGTGCTGTAACAGTTACTGTTAGAAGAGCTGACAGGCAAGAAGATAATATGTTGTGTTCTGCGTGGAATAAGCCCCACCAGTTTGGCAATGTCTGGACCCGAATCATGAACAGAATGCTTCAACAAAAAATTTAATTAGAGTTTGCATATGATCAAATGATTTGATTAAACACTTACGACTTTACACCTTATGTGATTAATTGACCAGTTTTCTGGACACCATGTCCTTACAGTGTGCTTTTTCAATTGCATAGATTTTAAAAGTATTGCAGTTGTCTTAACGACTAGGTAAATTAGCAAGCTATGACCATCCTTAGAATATCAGCTGACAAGTCACAATGTGCAATGTACATCCTGGGTAAACACAGTGTAAACTGTCTGTAATCCATTTTGCACTCTTTTTACTACATGGCAGAGATCCAGATATACTCACTCTTACCATCTATCTGTAATGTGACTTTTTACTTGGATGTGCGTGTGTGAGAGAGAGAGAGTTGGCAATGTGGACAACCTTAACCTGTAGCATTACTTTTTATTAAAATCTCCATTACTATAAATTATGAAACTGCATTCAGTGCCTCAGCTGTGCACTTACTGTATAGTGTAGCGAATCAGCTCATGGGGAAATATGAATAATTAATCATAACTAGTTATAATTAATTATAAATATTTAGATCCGCTGTAGATATTTACTTGACCTCTCAGGGTCAACTGTCTGTCAATTCTAAGAACGTTAATTCCCTGGTTAAGGAAAATAACTTTCATACTGTACAACTC
>NW_015651641.1:2127653-2138472 GCF_001515625.1 Sinocyclocheilus rhinocerous
TAACTGATTTGTTAAATCAAATGAAAAATTGTGTGTTTGATTGGTCCAGACGCTACAATAGTATGTAATGAAATATGTGGTCATAAGCTTTGTTCCAAAAGCTAGTGCGTTGACTTCGATGGTGGCATCCTAACCAAATGATTTGGAATGACATACCGGGGCAGCAACTCGATTGTGTCACACAAATAGCATTCCTGATGCCTTAGAATTAGACTAAACTGAAGTATTTTTATAGGCTGCACAGTTAAGGTGCCTACATTTTGGAAAGGCCTTCACATTGGGAGTGCCTCTGTAGACAGCTTACTAGGTTTTAGAGCCAAACAATAGCATCAAGAAGTGCAAAAGACTGAATGGCCATGTTGATTATTTTACATGGATTGTGCATGCCTATATTGAACTGATGTAATTCTTTGCAATATACTGCAGTGTAATTGATATGTCTGTTTTAATAATCTATGTATGTCATAGTCCTCAAATGTCAGATGTGCCTGAAGCCCTGTTATGATTTTGACTGAAAAACACTTCCTCGTGTACTGTAGGTGAAATGAAACAGCTTTGTAATCACATGCACCGGAACTTCAAGGTTCTGGTCATCACCTGAGGCACACCCCATTCTAAGGGATGTTATCATGGAGTCTTTCCAATGAGCAAGATGAAACAAATGAGTTGGGTGAACTTCAGCAAAGAATGTCTAAGAAAAGAGACCTTGGCAAAAAGAGTCCCAAGGTCAGTCGGAGCCTACGCAAGAAGATTCAGAAATTCCTCCAGGGATCAGGGGAGTACACTGCCTATGACTCCCAGCACTCTCCCCTGGAGATAGAGGATGACATGTTCATCTGTGGCATTAAGAGAGATCCCTCTACTCATGAGTGTAGTCTTTCAACTCAACGTAGTTTTGAAAGTCATACCAAAACCTCCAAGAGTACCGTTACTGGGCAGGGGAGGCGTAAAAGTGATGGCAGTATCACAATTCCATCCATCATGGGAATGAAAGGATTAAAGCCCAAAGACCAAGCAGAAGACAGTGGATGTGTAGAGGGAAGAGGTGCCATGGATAATAAACCAAGCCAAAGTAGGGACAGTGACAAGGACAAGAAAAGAGAAGGAGGGTCAAGCACCATAGTGGAGCACATTTTGAAGGAGCTGCAGGGGATTAATAAAATCCAAGAGGAGATATCAGATTTAAGACAATACTTGACGTCTGTAAGTGGCTCAGTAGATGAGGTGTCTTGCTGTGTAGATGCTGTACTGTTGGAAATTGAGGAGCTGTATTCAGTTGGTGCTGTAGGGAATCCGTCACCTCAAAGACTTGTGGCTCATCAAAGAAACCCAGGTAGGGAGAATGCCATTGCTCTCTCACAAAGTAGAAATAATAGCCCAGTAATAAATGCTCTCTCACAAAGTAGAAATAATAGCCCAGTAATAAAGCATAGAGAATTGGAGAAGAATGAAGGTAGACCTCTAACGGCCAGACCGAACATGTCAGGGTGGGATGTGGAAACGGATTACCGAGATGTACCAAGAAGAACCAAGTTACACAATCCCAAGACTTCTGACAACTTGGATGCACCCTGTTCCAGATTTAAGAAGTCCAGCTACTGTCATCTTCATGGGCAAGAGCTTACAAGCACTAGTTCCTTATCCTCAGGTCACAGTTCTAAGAGTCGAGATCAAGAAGGAAGTTATTATTCTAGGGAGACTGACCAAGAGAACAGTGGTTGGAGACGTTTGGAAATGCAGTTGAGCGTGAGTGGAGAAGGAGGATGGAGTGGAGACACTAGATGGAGTGAGGATGATTACTGCTCCTGCCAGAACAGCGCAGACGAATTGGAAAATGTTGGACGCCCAGATACATGGTACAGGTATAATGGTGGCGAAACCAATCATTCATCACGTAGCAGCTCTGAACACCTATCTCTACTGTTTGGAAACCATAATGTCTCCCCATCTAGTTCATCCAGTGTTGTAGATTGGAGACATCCTAAGAATCAAATTGTCAGTGACATTGGCTGTGACTGCACATCAAATTGTGTGTACTCCCGGAGTTCTGGATACCACACCATGGACGCATATGCCGATGAATCGTGTAGTGGGCCATCCCGAAGCCTTAGTTGTTCAACTGTTGGAATGACAGACTATGATGATGGTTGCCAAAATCTACACTCCTCTTGCGAGCATTGCCTCGGTGATATGGATTCTGAGAAAGACTGGCCTAAAGGGGTTTGCCCAGATGTGTCTGAGGATCAGTATGACCCAGATTACTCTGAAAATACGGACACTGAAGAGTCGCAGCCACCTAATCTAGGCTATGATGTTGTAAAGATAAGTAAAGCCATGCTGACCTTCCATTCCACTCTAAGGGGAGCCTTGACAGAGCTTGATACACCTGAACCGCAGTGTCCCAAGTCCCAAGTAATCCCAAGTACCTACAAATCCAATGACCTTGAGGAGGATAGCACCACATTTGGTGACTCAAATGTAGAGACTGTTGTACCTATTGACGGCGCAACTTCAGATCTCAGTGTGTCTCCTCAAAAAGGCATCGAAGCCTCTTTTCATGGGAAGGAATTGCAGGAATTACATACTCCAACTGAATACTATGCAGCAGACCACTCAGATACTGTAGGGGAACCTCTAACAGATCAGAAGCTTTCCAATCTGCAGTGTATTCCAGAGCTTAGCCCAAAACATGTGGATCTGAGTTCAGGGATTGTTGATTCTTATGCTCAACAAATGGCATTTGGCTCGGGTAATATGGAAATAAGTCCAGAGGGCACCAATTCAGGAACACTAGAGACAGATGTTAATGCAAAACAGGCGGAGCATAGTCTTGACAATGAACCTGCCCTTGAAGACCCTCATCACCAGAAGTGCCTTGCCAATATTCAACGTGTGCTCAAAGAGAAGAGACATCGGCATAGATTATCCAGGATTGCCAATGCCTCAAAGGACACTTTCTCTGAAGAGGAATTTAAACGAGGTACAAAAAATTTGTAAAAAATTTTCTTTGTTTTTGGTTAGTTATAAATGTAAGCTGAACAAAAATTTCTTACTTCTGTGAATCTTTGCTCATTTAATACTGTTTATCAATTGTTCTTTTCTTTTTTCTTTATTGTCCTGCTCTGTCTTACAGAGGGAAGCAGGGAAGATTATCAGGTTGTGGTTATGTTTTGGTCAATTGTCAGTCGTTATTTCATTTTTATTTTTTTTTTATTAACGCCAGTTTTTCTTTGTCTTTCATCCAAAGTTAATTTGAATGCATTATTTTTTGGACCATATAATCCATGTATGAGGCCGCCCGCTACTTGCGATACGTTTGCTGTATCTTCTGTCAAATACAGAAGACTTCTGACGTTAACACTCAATGTTTTGTCTTTTAATGGTTACATGTGTTGTTTGGTTCTGTTTTGTTTTGCTTTAATGTGATTTGCCATCTTTTTAAATGATTAATAATTTGAAATGCTGGTCTTTGTCTTGCTACGTTATTGCTTTTAAAAGCAGTTGAAACATACCGCATGCCCTTGGGGAACTCCAGCTATCCAGCTGTAGTTTCATTTATCTGAGGAAGAATGCTCATGCCATTTTGTAAAACAAAAATGGTTCACCTCAGATGGAAAACACAGCTATCCAGCTGTAGTTCCATTTATCTGAGGAAGAATGCTCATGCCATTTTGTAAAACAAAAATGGTTCACCTCAGATGGAAAACACAGGGACAGTTTGCTGAATGTTTGTCAGGGTTTCACTCATTTCTGTCAAGTGGAAAGTGTTTTTTTGTTTTTTTTTGGGTGTGTTCATATAATTATCCTGATAGTTGATAACAAACTTAGGGGTTTAACCCCAATTAGCTGACCATTTTTACTGTGCACTACAAGAGTGTGTGTGTACTTTCAAAAGTTGATTTCTATTTTCCCCTTTCATTGATTTTGCTCTGATCTCATGAGTTGCATGTCAGTCATTTGGATCAGATTTTTAAGCATTTCCATCAACAAGGACTTCATCTTCAATGTAAAGTCATTTTGGTTGTCTTATTTTGGTTTGCTTTCTCAGACCTTTTGGTGAAACTGAACCAATCGTGTGTCCTCTGCATTTAGCTTAGGTTTTGCTCAAGTTTTATTACTTCCCTTGCACACATTGATTGATCTAAACTGTGTTCTTGATGCCATAGGGCAAAGAAAATGGAGATAATTCAAGACATGCTTGGATTAAAGCTGGGTAAGTTTCTCTTTAAGCATTATTGATAGTTGATATTAAGAGGAGTTGCATTATTAATGCAGTATTTAACTTTTTCTCTTTTTTTGTTATGAAAGTATTTATGAAAATACAGAATTATTTATGAGAAGTTAGTGACATTATATTAACGTGTTCAATGCCTGTGTATTAATTATTAAGCGTGGAAAATACTCCTTTACAAAGTGTTGATATCCACAGAAATGGGAGTGGAATATTTGGAATTGACAGTATGCCAGACCTGCGCAAGAAAAAAGCTATTCCTCTGGTTAGCGATGTGGTAAGTACTCTTTCCATGTGGCCTCACCTTAAATTAAAATCAAGAAAAGCTATATATATTTCTGTTATAATTCTCAACATGGTATTTTTCTCCAAAAGGAACAGCATCAATCCAAATCTTGCTGAAATATTACTTGTTCAATCTTATAACATGAAATAAAGACAATATTAATTTGCCAAATCTGGTTCAGACAAAAACTTCAGAATATGAGCAATTTTAGGTTTCATAAATGATCAATGACAACCTTTATAAATTTAAGTTCAGAAAGATATGAAGTGAAGTAAAACTCTCTGATCTCTCTCCTCCCCATGAAAAACGTAAAATTAAACCTCTTCAACTCTTTTGAATGCATTCATTCTGCATGGTCAGGCTATGGTAAGTTTTCAGAATAACCCATATGACTGAACCTTCTTTTTTGTGTATATCAAGATAATACTGCATCCACAGGATCAGTATTGCTGTAATAGTTTGCAAATACACAGCTAGAAAACATGACAATGTAAAAGTAGGATGTTACAAAGATATTGTAATTGTTAAAATATATATGGAAAACGGTATTTAAAACTTTACTTCTGCTAATATCATAAACACTATATTATGATATGTAATATGATTCTGGTATTACAATAAAACATTTATTTTATACTCAATGAATGTATTTGCAAACCACTTCAACCTTAATTGATATACTGTACAAGCAAGCTAGCAAAAAATGGTTCTTTTCATTGGTTTACTTTTTTTTAGTTTACTTACTTTTCCTCCGACATGCATCAACATGTTTGGGCCATCACTTTCAAAAGGCTGCTTTAAAGAAGGGTGTTTTAGATGCTTCCGTTCATACCTAGGCTTACCAGTAATGGTTTGGTTTCTTCATTAACCCCTTGTTCCTTTACTGCACAGACATTGGTTTCCCCTTTGATTTCTGGGACTCCCATAGTCACCACCTCTAGTTTTGAAGTTCTAGGTTGTTGCTCTCTTGCTTAGATGTTTATTTTTGACATCTGGTTTCCACTTGGTTTCTGACCTCTGTTTCTATGCGATTTTATGTTGTTTTGCACTAACATCTGTTCTTTGTATGATAGTCTCTGGTCCAAGCCAGGAAGGCTGGCATTGCATCTGCGATGGCCTCACGCTCCTCCATAAAAGATGAGGAACTGGTTCGTTGAACTTTGTTTCTGACAATATGAAATAAATATTTTCGAAATAAATGTTTGTTCACTTTTATCCCCAACTCTTTCACTTCTACAGAAGAACCATGTGTATAAAAAAACGCTACAAGCTTTAATCTACCCCATTTCTTGTACAACACCTCACAACTTTGAGGTGTGGACCGCCACAACGCCCACCTACTGTTACGAGTGTGAGGGGCTTCTTTGGGGCATCGCTCGGCAGGGCATGCGCTGCACGGAGTGCGGGGTCAAATGTCACGAGAAGTGTCAGGAGCTGCTGAATGCAGACTGCCTGCAGCGTAAGTATGAGCACCTGTGCTATGTCTGAATCAACAGACTTGCTTGACCGCTTCCTACCTTCATCTACTGCCCGAGAAGGCCACATTTGTGGAGTTTCGGACACAGCCTGGGTTACTGGTGCTTTCAATGAAAGTCTCCTTTGTTTTGGTAGGACAGAAGCTCACTCTATTTTTTTTACATTCCTCTCTATATTTGACATCTGCCCTGTTGAACTCATTTACCCAAATGGACTTCCTTCAGTGACATCTCCCTTGTTGACAGGTCCATTAGCCAAAATTAAGTAAATTATTTAGAGGTGATGCTCACCGTAAAATAATCATCACACACGTATATTTTGTAAGACAGGGTGTTTATTGGATTTATGAGCTTGCCATAGTTTTGATACAGAGGAGTTTTTGCAAATAGGACATGGAGGACATTACATTCAAGTGCTTTAATTGTAGAATTCCATTATAAAGTAATTAAAACAATTACATGAGTAATTGATTTAATGAATTAATTTTTTTTATCTTACTTTTGATTGATATATATTTAAATCATGACAACTCTCAGAAGATTTTAGCATGTTGATGGATATTGCAATGTTAATGTATTTGATCTTGGCAGAATAGATCTGCTACGCTGCTGCTGAATTGTTGCTGCTGTTGGTTATTGCTGTAGTTGTAGATTATTGCTGCTGCTGCAAGCAAGTACAGGAGCTTGGTACTACCAGTGCATATGGCGATACGGTGCCCTGAGTATTTAAGACATACTGGTGCTGCACACAAAATGCTGTTAACCATCGTTAACTCTTTTGTTCAGGCGCGGCTGAAAAGAGCTCCAAACATGGTGCTGAGGACCGCACTCAGAACATCATCATGGCCATGAAGGATCGCATGAAGATCCGTGAGAGGAACAAGCCTGAGATCTTTGAGGTCATCCGAGATGTATTTGTGGTCAGCAAGGCCATCCATGCTCAGCAGATGAAGACCATCAAGCAGAGCGTCCTGGATGGAACGTCCAAGTGGTCAGCCAAGATCACCATCACAGGTTCAAAAACTGATCATTTACATTGCCATTTTCCTGGATATGTAATTCCATTTTTACTCAAGTTAAATTCAGCCATTTAAAAGTCATTCTAAAATGATGCACAATGCAAATTTTCCTCTATACCTTAATGACTTCCCGTCTTCTAATCTGTCTCGCTTATAGTTGTCTGTGCTCAAGGACTGCAGGCTAAAGATAAGACTGGCTCCAGTGACCCCTACGTGACCGTCCAGGTGGGTAAAACCAAAAAGAGGACCAAGACGATCTACGGCAACCTCAATCCTGTCTGGGAGGAAAAGTTTCATTTGTAAGTATAATTCGACCAATCAGAGACCTTCTCTTTGATTTGAAGTGCCACTCTTGGTTCCTTTGTTGCCCTAGGCTGTCACCCAGTTTTTGATCCAGTCTCTTTTCAGAAGTGGAATAAACTTGTCTGAGTGAACAGGCTGTGGTTGAACCACTGGCCTGTTTTCAATATTATTCAGTCTAGTTGTATCTTAAGACTGGAATATACTACACAACTATTCTATCAGATTTTTAAAACACTAGGCATCATTTGGCAACTTTGTAAATAGTTACAGTAAATAGTTACAGACTGGGCATCATAAACTAATGATACACATCATTCACTACCAGACTTTCAAGTTCCAAATATGCAGAAACATGCGTCACATTGCTAGAAGACGCATGACGAATGAAAACAATATGTGCTGTAAAACATGTTGGAAATCCTTTGACAGGAATGGATGCGGAAGCTGTGATTTTCAATGCTTTTGACTGACCAAAATCTGTAGACCGGCTACTGGAAACTAGTGTTGACTCCTCCAGACTGGAAAGTCATGTAGTCAAGTCATTTCATTAACCATTACATTCCAAAGTAAGAAAAAAAATTGGGTCACACTTTAGTTTGGGGATCAGTTCTCACTAGTAATTAACTATGAACTATGACTTTTGCCTCCATAAACTCCTAATTTGCTGCTTATTAATAGTTAGTAAAGTGGTTATGTTTAGGTACCGGGTACGATTAAGGATCTAAAATATGGTCATGCAGAATAAGGCATTAATTTGTGCTTTATAAGTACTAATAAACAGCCAATATCTTAGTAATATGCATGCTAATAAGCAGTTAGTTAATAGTGAGAATTGGTTCTTCAAAAAAAAGTTACCAAAAATGTCCAAAAACAAAAAACGACTCGCAAGGAATAATACTAAAATTTATGTTTACTTTTCTTAAATAAGACATTCTTGATGTATGTGGCTGACAAATGTAACCTCCGGAGGGTGCAGCCTTCAAAATGAGATGCACATAGTTTGTGAAGATCGATCTTGTCTTCCAGTGAATGCCACAACTCCTCTGATCGCATCAAAGTTCGTGTTTGGGATGAAGATGACGACATAAAGTCGCGTGTGAAGCAGCGTTTGAAGAGGGAATCTGATGACTTCCTGGGCCAAAGCATCATTGAGGTTCGCACGCTGAGTGGAGAAATGGACGTCTGGTACAACCTCGGTAAGCGCTCGGCTTGTGTTTTGTATGTTCTTATGCCTTTCTTTTTGTTTTTTTGTTTTTGTTTTTAGGCTTTAGTGTCCAGGCCGCACCTTGTCCTTGATCTCTCTGCAATAATGTAGAAATTCAGGGAAGCGCAGGATATGCAAGAACTTGACTTCACTGTGCCAACAACTGGCAGCATTTCAGTCATTTTAAAATTGGCTATTAGATTCAGAATGTTGGAATGAAACAATTGTAATGTTCAACAAAATTTGGTATATGCTGGTACTTGTTGTGTCAGTGTAAACTAGCCGTAAGAGCGAAACATCACCTGAGATGACACTGTGTGCTGTCATTGTGGCTGAATGTCGATTAAGGATCTAAAATATGGTCATGCAGAATAAGGCATTAATTTGTGCTTTATAAGTACTAATAAACAGCCAATATCTTAGTAATATGCATGCTAATAAGCAGTTAGTTAATAGTAAGAATTGGTTCTTCAAAAAAAAGTTACCAAAAATTTCCAAAAGCAAAAAACGACTCGCAAGGAATAATACTAAAATTTATGTTTACTTTTCTTAAATAAGACATTCTTGATGTATGTGGCTGACAAATGTAACCTCCGGAGGGTGCAGCCTTCAAAATGAGATGCACATAGTTTGTGAAGATCTGTGTTGTCTTCCAGTGAATGCCACAACTCCTCTGATCGCATCAAAGTTCGTGTTTGGGATGAAGATGACGACATAAAGTCGCGTGTGAAGCAGCGTTTGAAGAGGGAATCTGATGACTTCCTGGGCCAAAGCATCATTGAGGTTCGCACGCTGAGTGGAGAAATGGACGTCTGGTACAACCTCGGTAAGCGCTCGGCTTGTGTTTTGTATGTTCTTATGCCTTTCTTTTTGTTTTTTTGTTTTTGTTTTTAGGCTTTAGTGTCCAGGCCGCACCTTGTCCTTGATCTCTCTGCAATAATGTAGAAATTCAGGGAAGCGCAGGATATGCAAGAACTTGACTTCACTGTGCCAACAACTGGCAGCATTTCAGTCATTTTAAAATTGGCTATTAGATTCAGAATGTTGGAATGAAACAATTGTAATGTTCAACAAAATTTGGTATATGCTGGTACTTGTTGTGTCAGTGTAAACTAGCCGTAAGAGCGAAACATCACCTGAGATGACACTGTGTGCTGTCATTGTGGCTGAATGTTTGGTCCTTTGTGGAAAACCTCTCTGCCATGCTTGAAAACTGAAAATCTAAATATAAAACTGGCTTGGTAACTGCAATTATCTTACTGTTTGGATAATAAACAATATTACTTTGAATAAACATTGCTTATGCCAAATATTTTAAATTTTAATGTTTAATGAATTTTTTTTTATATAGTTTAATTTTTAGTGCAGTTTTATAAAATCAAGCTTAAGAACATGGGCTAAAGCATCTTTGTAGCGCACAGATTCTTTTGATTTTCATTTATTTGAAGATTATTCAGATTTAGTTACAATTTGTACCACTAGTGAAGCAAGTATTAGAACCAAAATGATTCTCATGAAGTTTGATTCTGTTTGCTGTTCTGGAACATGTACATCCGCCAGTGCAGACGGAAGTAATAAAATATGTGCTGTATAAACACAGGAGGCGCTGTCATGATGATCAGCCTATGTATTATTTCATGTTGGCTGTGCTTGTGAATTAACATGAATTAAAGGCAGGGTAGGTGATCAAAAAAAAAAAATGTTTATGCTGGTTGAAAGTTTCTTCACATTCCGATAGCAATCACTAAGTTCAGTGGTCTCAATGTATTTATACAGTGCCTTGCGAATGTATTCATACCCCTTCATTTTTTTTCACATTTTGTTTTGTTGCTGCCTTATGTTAACTTCTTTAAATTAGTTTTTTTTCCACAACAATCTACACTCCATACACCATAATTGTCAAGCAAAAAAACAAGTTTTTAACATCTTTGCAAATTTATTAAAAATAAAAAATATCTGGGACAGTTGATATTTAGCTCAGGAGCATTAATTTTGCTTGTAGATATTACTACACTTCGAGTGAAGTTAACCTGAGGCAAATTCAATTGAATGAGTATGATTTGGAAAGGCACACGTCTTACAGCTGATAATGCATATCAGAGCAAAAACCAAGCCTTGAGGTCAAAAGAACTGCCTGTAGAGCTCAGAAACAGGTTTTGTGTCAAGCCACACATCTGTGGAAGAGTTCAGAAAAAAATTCTGCTTCATTGAAGGGTCACAGAAGCATGTAGTCTCTGTTACCCTTAATGGAAGAAGTTTGAAACAACCAGGACTCTTCCTAGAGCTGGCCAAACTGAGCAA
>NW_015651641.1:2138528-2139765 GCF_001515625.1 Sinocyclocheilus rhinocerous
GGTGAGGTGAAGAATGGCAGATAATTGCAAAATGCTGATGAGCAAAGCTTGTCGCATCAAACAAAAAAAAGACTTGAGGCTGTTAAGGTGCTTCAGCTAAATATTTAGTTATGTATGTAGTTTTTAATTTTTAATAAATTTACGAAGTTGTGACATCTGTTTTTGCTTTGTCAGTATGGTGTATGCAATGTAGATTGATGTGGAAAAAAAGTAATTTAAAGAAGTTTATCATAAGGCAGCAACATAAAATGAAAAAAAAAATGAATGAATGAATGTTGCTGCACTGTTCCCATGGGTTAAATATCTCTGCACATACATTAATTATTCATCCATATCTGACCCCACAGAGAAAAGAACGGACAAGTCTGCTGTTTCTGGTGCCATAGGTGCTTCAGCTAAATATTTAGTTATGTATGTAGTTTTTAATTTTTAATAAATTTACGAAGTTGTGACATCTGTTTTTGCTTTGTCAGTATGGTGTATGCAATGTAGATTGATGTGAGCAACATAAAATGAAAAAAAAAATGAATGAATGAATGTTGCTGCACTGTTCCCATGGGTTAAATATCTCTGCACATACATTAATTATTCATCCATATCTGACCCCACAGAGAAAAGAACGGACAAGTCTGCTGTTTCTGGTGCCATCCGTCTTCAAATCAGTGTGGAAATTAAGGGTGAAGAGAAAGTGGCCCCCTACCACGTCCAGTACACCTGTCTACATGAGGTAGAGCAACACAACCAACACAACCAGACCACAGCAGCTGCCTGACATGCATTTACCATGTACAGATCTCTCATTATCAGGCAGATGAGGCAGATGATTTAGTCACTAATATTTAGTCTCTGTTGTTTCTCGTAGAACCTCTTTCATCACATCACAGATGTCCTCGGTCAGGGTGTGGTGAAAATCCCAGAAGCCCGTGGCGATGATGCCTGGAAAGTGTACTTTGACGATGTTCCACAAGAGATAGTGGATGAATTTGCAATGCGCTATGGGATTGAATCCATCTACCAGGCCATGACGTATGTATTAATCCACCCTCTATACTACTGTCAGTTTTCTTCATATTTCTTCATTCTGTTTCTTCATTTCTAATTTTATCTTTCTTATTAAAACACTTGATCTTTAAACATCACATACATTTGGCCATCCAAGATATAGATGAGTTGTTTTGTTCATCAGAACAGATTAGGAGAAATGTAGCATTACATCACTTGCTCAGCGATGGATGCT
>NW_015651641.1:2141074-2152314 GCF_001515625.1 Sinocyclocheilus rhinocerous
ACACACAGACACACACACACACACACACACACAAACAAACAAACAAATACATTCAGATCCTATCTAACCCTGAGCAGTTATTTTTACTGCACTGTTCCCTTGGGTTAAATATGTCTGCACATATGGTAATTATTCTACTTGCGTATCTCACCCCACAGAGAAAAGAACGGACAAGTCTGCTGTTTCTGGTGCCATCCGTCTTCAAATCAGTGTGGAAATTAAGGGTGAAGAGAAAGTGGCCCCCTACCACGTCCAGTACACCTGTCTACATGAGGTAGAGCAACACAACCAGCTCACAGACACCACAGCAGCTGCCTGACATGCATTTACCATGTACAGATCTCTCATTATCAGGCAGATGATGCTAGTCTTTTAGTCACTAATATTTAGTCTCTGTTGTTTCTCGTAGAACCTCTTTCATCACATCACAGATGTCCTCGGTCAGGGTGTGGTGAAAATCCCAGAAGCCCGTGGCGATGATGCCTGGAAGGTTTTCTTTGACGATGTGCCGCAAGAGATAGTGGATGAATTTGCAATGCGCTATGGGATTGAATCCATCTACCAGGCCATGACGTATGTATTAATCCACCCTCTATACTACTGTCAGTTTTCTTCATATTTCTTCATTCTGTTTCTTCATTTCTAATTTTATCTTTCTTATTAAAACACTTGATCTTTAAACATCACATACATTTGGCCATCCAAGATATAGATGAGTTGTTTTGTTCATCAGAACAGATTAGGAGAAATGTAGCATTACATCACTTGCTCAGCGATGGATGCTCTGCAGTGAATGGGTGCCGTCAGAATGAGAGTCCAAACAGCTGATAAAAACATCACAATAATCCACAAGTAATCCACACCACTCCAGTCCATCAATTAATGTCTTGTGAAGTGAAATGTTTGCAAGAAACAAACCCATCATTAGGCATTTTTAACTTTTTAATTAACTGTATTTTGGCCAGAAGCAACAGTTTGAAGTTAAAAACATTTTAATGATTGATTTGTTTCTTACAAACACACAGTAGCAATACATTTATTGAAGTTGTGTGGGTTATTGTGATGCTTTTATCAGCTATTTGGATTCATTCTGACGGTACCCATTCACTGCAGAGGATCCATTGGTGAGCAAATGATGTAATGATATATTTCTGCAAATCTGATGAAGAAACAAACTCATCTACATCTCGGATGACCTGAGGGTGAGTAAGTTTTCAGCTCATTTTCATTTTTGGTGAACTATTCCTTGTTATTGAATAATGTTATATTAATTCAATCAGATCATCCAGTACTGATGGAAAATGTACAAAGAGAGTCATTTTTTGTAATTAATTTATTAGTTATATAATTTAGTTTTGTAGTTCACATTTGTGATTAATTTAAAGGGATAGTTCACCCGAAAATGAAAATTCTTCATCATTTACTCACCATTATGTCGTTCCAAAGACTCCTTCAAAACACAAATTAAGATATTTTAATGAAAACGGAGAAGAGGTGTCTGTCCCTCCATTGAAAGTCCAGGTAACTAAAACTTAGAAAGTCCAAAAAGGTCATAAAAGTGTCGTAAAATGAATCCATATGTGAATCAAGCAGTTTAATCCCAGTCTTGAGATATCATTTAATTTATGCTTTTTACATATAAGCTTGAGACAGTCAGGATGAGTCTATTTAGCTGATAGCTGTACTGAAGCAGTGGTACACGACAAGATGTTATTGCAAGTTTTTAGCATTTAAAAAAACTACAGCCCAACTATAATAACTTTGCCAATCAGTGAAGGTTAGTGAAGGATGAATAAATGTAGTCTTCTCCGTGGCAGTAGCTGGATCTTGGCTAGCAAGGGCTGTAAAGAAATGAACTCCTGATGTCTGTGGATGTTAATGGCTTGAGTACGAGTCAGTCTCGATCAGGAGTCAGGAGGGTGAGGAGATGCTCATTAATGGAGCACATCGCTCAAATAAAGCACACGCAAGCGGTCATAACTCACTCTGAATGGGCCACAAGGCCAGAAAATAATAAGTTGAAGTATTAAAATACCTAAAACTGAAAAAAAAAAAAAAACTAACACAAAATTACTGAAAATTTACAATGAAAACAGAAAATATAAAAATAAAATGTAATATTTCAAAATATTAACAAAAACTATAATTTCGACTATAATGTCAGTATATCAGTGATACTAAAATAACACTGCTTATAAGTGGCTCATTTGGAATACTTTACAGGATTTCAGGAGAGTTTGACGTTAGCATGTTGCTAAGCTAACTGTGCAATACACAAATATTAATGTACAAATACTAGGTAACATTTCAATTGCATTTAATAAATGAATCATTTAATTGCATGTACACTAATTACACTGAGCTATTTTTATAGGTTTATTTATAATTAACATGTCTCTTGTCTTGCCTGCCATCTTGGATTTATTTTTTCACTTAGCTTATTGCAATGCATTCTGGGATTAAAAGAATAAATGTGATGCTGTCTTCAAAATCTAAATGACTGCATTTTTGAAGACAGTTTGATCTTTATAGTATAATCCTTTTGAAACGGCTTTCTCGTCAGGAGTGTATCTAGGCCTACCTAGGTTTTGGAATAGAGTGATTGTCTTTCTTTGCACAAAGTGGATGTATAGTGGATATGTTTGAAGAGAAGCACTTTTATCCTCTGCATCTCCCCTCTCTTTGTTTGTACAGGCACTTTGCATGTCTCTCATCTAAGTATATGTGTCCCGGGGTCCCTGCTGTGATGAGCACCCTGCTGGCCAACATCAACGCCTACTACGCCCACACCACTGCATCCACCAATGTCTCCGCTAGCGACAGATTTGCTGCATCCAACTTTGGGGTGTGTTCGACTATCACACAGATTGTAAAGAACACATACACATAAAAGCATGGGCAAGATCATTTATTTAATTTTTATTTAGTTCTTTTTTTGTTATTATTTCATAGATGCCAAGTAATTAATTATGGTAGCTTTTTTTGCAAAGAAATAGCATGTTTAAATGTAAAACAAAATGCTGATAACTGTCATCGAACTAAAAACACTTAAGTTTTTGAATATTCTGAACTTCTGATCATTTGTGAAGATTGTGTAAATGATGGAGGAAGTATGGTAGATAAAGTTATGGAAGAGAAGCACAGAAAAACCATTGACCATATTCAGATGCTTAATAGTGCAAAATCGAAAGACCATTTTGAAAATGGAGGTGTCTATTGTGGCAGTTTTTTTTGTCTTGTATTGACTGACCAGCTAAGTAAAGCACCATGGGACACACAATTCAATGTCACCATTATGGATTGGAACACTTGAGCTAATTGCAAGCTGTAATTATATTGTCAAGACAACAGGGATCATGGATTTTGATTTTGATCTCTAAAAAAGACCAAAAAGACCCATAATGTTTTTAAGAGTTGTCCATAGGTCTTGTGCACTGTATGTGTATATATTGATGCATTAGCTAAATATTTCCTGTCAGTGTCCTGGATGGCTGAAAATCTTGCTTAATTTTTCTCGTCTTGCAGAAGGAAAGGTTTGTCAAGCTCTTGGATCAGCTGCACAATTCCCTGCGCATTGACCTCTCAATGTATCGAGTGAGTGTTGGCGGTTTAAACCGTTTTTTTCGTTTACAATTTTTAGATCATACATTTGGTGAATTATCAGTTTCTGTCTCTTCTCTTTCTCAGAACAACTTCCCTGCAAGCAGTGAGGAACGTTTACAGGACCTCAAATCTACAGTGGACCTCCTGACCAGCATCACTTTTTTCAGAATGAAGGTAAAGAAGGAAAAACAAAAATTGTTGGTTTTGATCCCCAATCTATATTTTCCATCAGTGCTCATTTTGTCCTTCATTTACACTGTTTACTGTCTCACTCTGGACAGGTCCAGGAACTGCAGAGTCCGCCGAGAGCTAGTCAGGTTGTGCGAGACTGTGTCAAAGCCTGCCTCAACTCCACGTATGACTACATCTTCAACAACTGTCAGGAGCTGTATAGTCGCCAATATCCTCAGATCGGAGACACGGTTAGATGATCTTTCATCTACCACCTACTGTTTATGACTGTAATGCTTTGAATTCTCGCATGATTTAAAGCTGAAGTGTGTCATCTGTGGGCCACAAGCTTCACCAAACTGTGTGGCATAAACAGCCTCACCCCCAGACTAACGCCATTGGTTGAGCTGGTGTTGCTCTGCTGGGCTGTTGAGGATGCCTAAACACACCATTTAAAGGGGCCGTTCACACAGAAACGCGTTTTTCCTTTCTTCTGCGCTACTTTTCCATCATTGTTCTATGTAAACGCCCTAGACGGACGTGTTTGACTGTTGTGCTCGCATCTCAGCATCTTTTGTAGCGTCTCGCGAATGACACAGCGTTCTTAAAACACGCCACTCAAGTTTAAAAAAAAGTGTTTTTTTCCCTTTGTTTACACTTTTCATTGGTGATCAACAGCGAATGACTACTTATACTATTATAATTATATTTATTATTACAAACTATTTATTACTATTAATTATTACTATTGTAATACTGTTATAGCATTTATTAATATTTTGAGTTGACTTTTACATATTTTCAGTTTTCCTTTTAATTTTAGTAATTTTCTCATGTCCTTTATTTTTTTTTAATTAAGCCTTTATTTTATTTTTTTTACCTTTTTTTTTGTTGGTATTAGTACTTATTTCAGATAGTTGCCAATGCAACATTTCTCATTTTCTTTTTTTTTTCTTTTTTTTTTAAGTTTAAGATTTTATCTAATATTTTTATTGTTTTATTTCATCCTTATTTCAATTAACAAAAGCAAATTTTATGTTTTGTTGTATGTTTTATGTTTGTTTTTTATAGTTTTAGTTAAAAATAATAACACTGTTTTCACAGTGTAAAATGTATATTTTTAATAATTTTTTGAATTATTTAAAAAAAAAAAATTTTTTATAATTTAAAATGTCTGTGTTAAATGATAAATTAAAACTTAATGATAAAAAAACTTAAATGATTATTTGAATTGAATTATATAATGATAATTAAATGATTAATTATAATTAATTAATTTACTATGAATCAAGCAAATGATACAGATTTTTTTATTTAATTATTTTGTTTGTTTGTTGGTTTGTTTTTTTGTCAGCATAAGGACGAGTGCACCCCAGAAGATCAGGGCCCGAGCATCAAAAACTTAGACTTCTGGCCCAAACTCATTACCCTTATAGTGTCCATCATTGAGGAGGACCGGAACTCCTACACCCCTGTCTTAAACCAGTGAGTGTGCACACAAACCTGAAATACTTACCCTATCCATCTCTTATTTTCCTGCCATCATGTGTCACATGACCTGCCATCATGTGTTCCTGTTTCTCCACAGGTTTCCTCAGGAACTGAACGTTGGGAAATTGAGTGCAGAGGTCATGTGGAATCAGTTCTCTCAGGATATGAAGTACGCCATGGAAGGTCAGTAACAGTTTGGTCCATTGATTTAGTATATTGGAGCCGATATGACCTTTTTGTTTAGCCACCAAATGTTGTTCATATTCACATATTCTTGTTCGACAGAACATGAAAAACACCGGCTGTGTAAAAGTGCAGACTACATGAACCTGCACTTCAAGGTCAAATGGCTGTATAACGAATACGTGAAGGTTCTGCCAACCTTCAAGGGAGTTGTGCCCGAATACCCTACGTGAGTGAGCTCTTCATCATCTCAACTAGCAAACACAGAAGTAAAAGCACTTTTGATATTTGTTCACATTATGTCTTGCCTTTTCCAGGTGGTTCCAACAGTTTGTGCTGCAGTGGCTGGATGAGAACGAGGATGTGTCCATGGAGTTCATGCATGGAGCCCTGGAGAGAGATAAAAAAGATGGAGTAAGATGTCTTTCAGTGCAATTCCCTTCGAATAGCCAGCTATCTTTCACACATTCTCATCACTGAAGTGTTTCTTGGCCTTTATGATGCTCTTGTGCCCACAAACGGGTCATTGTGCCTTTCAAAACTGTTTAACAGTTTAAAATTTTTGCCATCTGCAAGTTTTTCAAGAGCAATTATATTAATTGTACAAAAATGTGTTTCTTCGTGCTTGTTAAAGGAATAGTTCACAAAAAAAAAAAAAAAAAGTTTTGCAGACAATTTACTCACCCTCAGGACATCCAATATGGAAAATAATATATTTCATAATTTGAACAGATTTGGAGAAATGTAGCATTACATCACTTGTTCACCAGTGGATCCTCTGCAGTGAATGGGTGCCGTCAGAATGAGAGTCCAAACATCTGATTAAAACATCACAATAAAACACGCCACTCCAGTCCATCAGTTAACAACTTGTGAAGAGAAAAGCTACATGTTTGTAATAAACAAATCCATCATCAAGACGTTTTTAACTTCAAACGGTTACTTCTGGCTAAAATACATGTGCTTTATTCATAATATTGCCTTTTTCCAGTGAAAATGTTGTCTTGTCTGAATCAGGGGAGAAATATGCACAGATCAAGCACCGTTTACAAGTGAAAACAGTCCAAACAGTTCTGAAAAAAATTATGTTGGTAGATTTTGATGTGGGAGGACAACAGGGGATTTACTTTTTCACTGGAGGAAGTGTTATGGATTATGGGTTCATATTTTGACCAGAAGAGACCATTTAAGTTAAAATGCCTTAATGATGGATTTGTTTCTTACAAACGCGCAGCATTTTGCTTCACAAGTCATTTATTGATGGACTGGAGTTGTTGTTGTTTTTATCTTAATTTTATATCTTAATCTTAATTTGTGTTTTGAAGGAGTCTTATGGGTTTGGAACAACATGATGGTGAGTAAATGATGAAGAAAAGCACATAAGCATCTCAAGGCACAATACAAGTATCAAATTGTTACAGAATTAAGAAAGTGAAAAAAAACAACAACAAAAAAACAAAGCAAGCATAATATATGTCTACATACTTATGAACATATAGTCACAATAATTTAAGCATACAAATATCTAAACAAGCAGGAGGAAGAAAAAAAAAAGATTACTGTGATGCTTTAATCAGCTGTTTGGACTCTCATTCTGACGGCACCCATTCACTGCAGAGGATCCATTGGTGAACAAGTTATGTAATGCTACATTTCTCCAAATCTGTTCACATGAAGACACAAACTCATCCACATCTTGGATGGCCTGAGCATGAGTACATTTTCAGCACATTTTCATTTTTAGGTGAACTATTCATTTAAGAAATACGCACCACCCTCATAACTATATAATGACGGATAGTCATGCAAATTGTCCAATAATCATGCTATATAAATAAAGGTGACCTGACACACACACACACAAAAAAAACTGAAATGGAAATGGCATTTCAATGATGTGCTTCTATCTCCGCTACAGTTCCAGCAGACGTCAGAGCACGCTCTCTTCTCCTGTTCAGTGGTGGACGTCTTCACCCAGCTCAACCAGAGCTTTGAGATCATCAAGAAACTGGAGTGTCCCGACCCCAAAGTCATGGCCCTCTACAGCCGCCGGTTCGCCAAGGTGGACAAGCATCCCTCCTAATCCGATTACAAATAGATTCATGTCAGAACAAATGTCAGCTTGTCAGAGTATTATCTTGTTTCTAGAATTATCTGAGATTTCTGAGAGAATGGCCCCTTTTTAGCCAAAGGGTATCTCAGTGCGGAGCAAATGAAGAATATAATTGGAGCAAAAACATTTGTCTGAAAGAATGAGATTCTGTTGTAACCAAATGAAAATGCTTAATGCAGCCATTTCCATTAAGCTTCAGTCAGTCCCCAGAGCAAGTCTGGCCAGCTTCTCTGAGAGAAATGCAAAGCTCCCTCTAGATCCTTTATCAGACACGTGGAGAGCTTGTTCTGATCTCCAGCAGTTTTAAGATAGCAAACGCAAAGCGCTGAGTGCTAAGATGAGCTCCAGAGAGTTTCTGCTAGATTTCCTAAAATGTTAGCCTGCTTTTTCATTTTTTTTATTTGTTTGGTAATGCTACCGACTTTTGAAAAACGTTAAGCTGAGTTCTTATTTCTTTGTCTTCACAGACCATTGACAAAGTTCTGCTACAGTACAGTGCCATTTTGAAGAAGAGCTTCCCGTCCTATTGTGATAAGGAGAAGATTGTAAGTTGTTCTCCTGGTAGTTAACACTGATGTTTCTGTTAGTTGTCATCTTTTCTAATAAATCTCTCGTGTCTTTCTCTTTGTCCTCAGCCATGCGTCTTGATGAATAATGTCCAGCAGTTGCGTGTCCAGCTTGAGAAGATGTTTGAATCTATGGGTGCCAAACAGGTAGGAGAGCAGCAGGGGAAGGTGACCTTCTCTAAGCAAAGTCATTTGTCCTCTCCTCATTTGTCTGGGACATCAGAGGACATCAGGTGCCGGCCTGTATTCTCTCTCAGCATATTAAGAGAACTCTTTCCCTGTTGTGTCCAGATGGGCTTGATGCAGCATTGTTGTGTTGTCATTTATACAGTCAATGTTTGGCTTGCAGGTTTATTTAGGAATGATATAAATAACAGATTGTGCTAGTTTCACAGCTGTTATTTTTTACTTTGATCATTTCATTATACTTGGCTTATATTGCGTTCATTACTGTTTTGGCTGATGTTAAAGCCGCATTTGTGTCTTTTCTCCTCGGATTGCCACAGAGGAGGCCAGGGTATGACTAGAATTTAGATCTCTTTAGTTGGTAGGAAAATTAGAGTCGTTTTTGAGCCGTTGCGAATGACTGTCAACCTGAAGGTTTGATTTTTCTCATAGATAGTTGATGGCAGACTCTAGAAATATGTAAAGAATATAATTAACATTATTTATTTATTTTTTAAATAAAGTTGGATGCAATAGTGGACCCTGAGGAGGAGGAGGAAGAGGTTTGTACACAAGAGATGTTGTGTCCCAAAATACACATATCTATAAAGTGTGTGTGTTCCTAAAGGTTTTGAGAGAGACATGTTATTACACTTTCTTCTGTGATTAATCAGGTTATCGAGGAAAATGTCAAAGATGGCGAGGTGGGTACAAGTAGGTTAGATGTGTTAAATAGCTCAGCTCTGGCCACTCACCCAAACTCCAATCTAGTGAAACCATTTACATAGAATTAAATAAAGTAGTTTTGAAAGTAGGGTAGTTGCTTGTGTTGTACAGTATATTGAATTTTTGCTTAATTAGAACCCTGATGTCATGAATCCTGTTGGATCGGGTGATGTTGAACTTGTTTGGTTATATTCATTTGGGGAGGATGAGAGATTGTGGTGAGTGAGTGTGTGTGTGTGTGTGTGTGTGAGTTGTGGCATTAGTTGAGTCTCAGTCTGATTAGTAAAGGATTAGTGAATTCTTGCGTTCGTTTCTGTGCCTGAGACAGTGACATCAGACTCTCCACATTGCTGATTTGTTTATTTCCCTTTTACTTGATATTTGTATTATTATTTTGTTAGATTTGTTGGACAGCAGGTCTCATAAATCCCAGTCATGCCTTGGTTTCAGGCTGCTTTGGTTGACTAAATGTTGTCTTTTAAAACTTGTTGGATGATTCCCCCTTTTTTCTTTATAATTTATATAAAAAAACTGAGTAATTCTGTATATGCACTGAAAAAAAAAAATCTTAATGCATTTTTTTCTTGTTTTTCAGTAAAAAAAAAATGTAAACACCCTTAAAACAAGACAAAAAAACAGCAAGTAAACAAGTAAAACTGCATAAGATATTATGAAAAATAGTTCATTGAAAGTGGAAAATAAAAAGTGGAAAAACTAATGAATTGAAATTTTTTTCTACCCCATTGGAAAATAGAAAAATGTAAATATCTCACTCATCTTTGTCAGATTTGTGCTTAAAACAAGAAAAGTAGAAAAATACAAAAACATTTAATTTATTAATTCATTAATTGAATTATAAAATTAAAACAATTATAATAATAATCTTTTGACTTGACATTATTTTTTTCCAGTAAAATAATGAAACATCATAAAGCATGTACTTGGGAAGTAACATTAAGAAAAATAATCTCGTATTTAATTTTCTCATTTATTAAATAAGTCTTAATATCTTATGCAATTATACTTATACTGTAATTAAATTTCTACATTTATCAGGTTTAAATGATGTTTCAGGGGTTTTTTTACACTGGGAAACTAGTAAAGCATTTTTAATTAATTAATTTATGTTTATTGTTGTTTATCTCCCCATTTACTGAGCAATAGAAAACTGGTGACTTTTTCCTTCCTTTCTTTAGAGTGACTATAGGGCTTATTAGGTGGTTCTAAAGGAGCTTGTCCCATTTGCATCCACGTTTCAGTATGTATGTATATCAATCTAAAAAAAAAAAAAAAACGGGAGGTTTGTTATTGGGCTCATCCATGCTGGATTCATAGTTGTGTTTCATCCGTTACTGTCCTTTTAATCCAACAATCGCCCAAGCGCCCCATTTCAGCCCACAGGCACGCCGCTGTCCCAGTCGTGTCTGAACTGTGTGTGAACTCCCATCCGTGCCTCAGCCCCTTGAACACTGGCTCACTGTGACCTTCATCTCGTGTCTGTATTTTATAGGGGAATTTATTACATTCGGGAGAAAACTTCACTCATACCCTCCACAAATCTGCAACCCGCAACCTCAATGTACAGACTAAATTTCAAATCAGTAAAGGCCAAATAAATAATAGTCAGGGTTATACTGTATAGCTTTTATGTAATGTACACCACCATTCAAACGTTTGGGGTCACTAAGATTTTTTTATATTTATTTTAATTTTTTGAAGAAATTAATACCTTTATTCAGCAAAGATGCAGTAAATTACTCAAAAATGTCAGTAAAGACATCAATATGTTACAAAGGAGATCAAATAAATGCTGTTCTTTTGAACTTTCTATGGATCCAAAATTAATGAGAAAAATAGCATTATGGTTGCCACAAAAAAATGAATCAGCACAACATTGATAATAATAAGACATGCTTCCTGAGCAACAAATCAGCATAATATAATGATTTCTGAAGGATCATGTGACACTGAAGACTATAGCTCCTCCCTCCCTCAGTCCTGCTCTTAATTAGTCTAGTTAATTTTATGGGGTTGAAATGACTAAAAGTTAAACATTCCTTTACTTTGCTCTTTCTGAAGGTGGCGGTCAGCAGTAAACAGGTGGGTTATGCAAACTGTGCGGTTATACAGTACATGTGTGTGTTTGAGAGCTCATAAACAGAGCCCTTATACAGTAGAGGACTACAGTTCGGTCTTTCTTTATTCCCCCCCCCCCCCCCCCC
>NW_015651641.1:2152474-2164900 GCF_001515625.1 Sinocyclocheilus rhinocerous
CCCCCCCCCCCTCCTGTCACTGGGACTGTGTGAATTTTACAGGCTCTTTTGCCCCATCACCATAAACCATGGTATTTTTCACCCTCTCTGAACTGTTATACCATCACATTGGTGTTATGAAGATGGTGTTTGTGCACCGGGTGAAGTGATTTTTGTTGAAATAATGAGATGGTGGAGGGCCACTGATCTAATCAGAGCTGTTTGTGTGTGTTTGTCATTCTGCAGCTGGACACAGAGGCCAGTGACATCCTGAACGATCTCCAGGTCAAGCTGAACAACGTCTTGGACGAGCTGAGCAGCACCTTTGGAAACACGTCAGTGTTTAGAGATCATATACATATGGGTTAATCGCAGAAAAATGTAGATTATAAAACCAAAACAAAACATTAAGAAATTATATTTTGCATAAAGGAAATTAAGCCTTCTTATTTAGGAACATTTAGATTTTTACATTCTTTTCTGATATTTCTTTCAAGCACATTTCCCTGATTTCTCTTTTCTCCAAAGTGTCGAGACTTTTACTTTATTTTTTATTTTTTTAAATTATTCATAGTTTTAAATTTTATAGCACTATTTTTTACTGCATTTTTAAAGCATAAATTCTGCATAATTATTAATTTCTGAATTTATGCTTTAAAAATGCAGTAAAAAATTTGGTGTATAATTGTCCATATTTCTTGTGCTGTCTTTAATTTATACTAAATATATTAAATTAATATTAATTTAATATATTCAGAATAAATCAAAGGCAACACAAAAATACTGGCAATATTTACAATTTACAATATTTCAATATTTGTGATGTTTACAGAAAATACTTCGCACCATTTTTTTTTTGCATTATATTAATGATAATTGGGAACATCTGCTTAATGAAAATATTATTTGCGTTTGCATTGTTATTTGCATTATTCCCGGTGATGATTCTCATTACTGTAAAAAAGTGTTTTTATTGTGTAAAGAAAAAAAACATACTGATATAAATACTAAAGAAATGAATAAGTATAATATAATACATTTATTATTATTATTATTATTAATTTTTACATTATAGATACGAGAATCAGAGAGGATGCTTAGTTGAAATGAAAACAAACACTATGTAGAAATCTCACTTAGACAAATAGGCTTTATTTTCTTTATACAAATGATAATTTCTTGACAGGTTTCATTAGACTTGCCCGCTCATGATTTTAAACACTTCCAGTTTTGCAAATAACGGCACTCAGTTAAACATATGTACAGTGGTTCATCATTATACCTTTAATTTATACTAAATATATTAAATTAATATTAATATTTATTTTCTTTATACAAATGATAATTTCTTGACAGGTTTCATTAGACTTGCCCGCTCATGATTTTAAACACTTCCAGTTTTGCAAATAACGGCACTCAGTTAAACATATGTACAGTGGTTCATCATTATATACTGTAGCTTTGGTGCTCTTGAAATGAATGTAGTTTTTAGTCTGGCCTGCATCATATCTCAAGATTTCTCTGTTGAGTAAAGATTAAAATCTCTTATATTAATCTAAAAGGAAAAAATGACATTCATTTCACACTTTTGCACAACCCCTCTTATGTCAGTCTAGCATGTTCCTTCTTCATGCTGAACTCTGATGTTCCTCTGTAGTTTCCAGAGCCGCATTGATGACTGCATGCGTCAGATGGCCAGTCTGCTGTACCAGATCAAAGGTCCAGTGAACGCCAACACCCGTAACCAGGTGGAGGCCGACTCTGATAACATGCTGCGGCCACTGATGGACTTCCTGGATGCAAAGTGAGCAAAACTCTCCTCACCTGTACAGAAACCATTATTACTGTACCTGAAGCCTGTCCTGATCTCTCTGTGTGTGTGTGTGTTTGCGAGCAGTCTGATGCTGTTTGCCTCAGTGTGTGAGAAAACCGTGCTGAAGAGAGTGCTGAAGGAGCTGTGGAGGATTGTGATGAACAGTCTCGAGAAGACCATCATCCTTCCTCAGGGCAATGACACCTTTGTAAGACCTGTATGACTAGATACTAAATACATTGTCTTTTTTTTTTTTCAGATAAAACTGCTTAAAATGCTTTTACATTGTATTATTTGGTTTCTAAAAAAAAATGTTATTTGGCCCCTAAAGGCTTCATTTTAAAAGCCAGTAAATTTTTTGCCTGTAACCTTTTGAATGTTTCCTGTAAGAAATACATCAAGTATTTGAACATGTGTTGTAATTAATCATCTAATGTTTATGTGTAAACATGTAAAATCTTTGTTTTGTAACGCTATAACGCTTTTATCTCTTCCTGGCAGGGAATGATCTTTTCAGCGGCTAAAGAACTGGGTCAGCTCTCCAAACTCAAGGTAGCTCTCCAGGCTTGTTTAATCCAGACTGTGATCTCTTTAAACCAGCTCAGAGCTCAGCAAGAGAGTACAGATGAAGAGCCTCAATATAAATGCTTTCGACATGTTTCTGTAACCTCAACACGTGCTTAATATTGTGTGCTTGAGTGTGTAAACAGAATATCCCATCAAACCTTTTCTGTAAATCTCTGATATTGCTGCACTGCACACCATTCCACTGTTAAAAGGAAAAAATAGAGTTTATTGTAATGGGAAGAAAACTTGCTGTTACTTTCAGAACTCAAAACTTCCATCCAGCCGATTACATTTCTTTTTCATTTAAAAATATTTGGATTTTTATGGATGACTATTTTAGAATTTGATTTTTTTTTTGACAAAAGTAGATTTTTTTCCCCTGTAATTTTTAGCTGTATTTCTTGAATTTCTGATTTAAATGACCAAATAGTGACTTTATATTTTGACAATTGCAACTTTATTTTCCCGTGACGGCAACTTTATTTTTCATAATTGTGACTTTTTTCCTTTTAATTGTGACTTTCTTCTTGAAACTGTGATTTTAGATGCAATAACGTGAGTTTACATCACATGCAACCTCATTTCTTAATTCTTATTTAAACAATCTCTTTAGGTTACCCAATTTCTTTTATTTATTTTTTTTACTCTGAAGTGGAAACAAGTTTCCATGGGTTACTAGTGTCAGAAATCCAGAAACATTAACACATCATCGCTTATATTTACAAGTCAATGACATCTGTTCAGTGTCCAGACCCATTGATTTTTATTTGTGTTAGAGGTCATTTTGTCGATTTTGTGGGGTTTTAATGTTATTTGGCTCTGCAGGATCACATGTCTGGTGAAGCTAAAAGCTTGACTCCCAAGCAGTGTGCGGTCATGGACGTGGCCCTTGAAACCATAAAGGTATAAATGATATTATCTTTAAAAGCACCAATAGATTTCCATGTTGTTTGAAAAGCAGTGGTTTGTACAGAATTAATATTTGATGAATCGCTATCCTCTGCAGCAATACTTCCACGCTGGAGGAAATGGTTTGAAGAAGGCCTTCCTGGAGAAGAGTCCTGAACTGTCCTCGCTGAGACACGCGCTGTCCCTCTATACCCAGACCACCGACACGCTCATCAAGACGTTTGTAACTACTCAGCATGCTCAAGGTGAACACACACACATCTAGTGACACATCCACACTATTTTATACATATGACACACTTGATAACATCAATATTAAGGAATAGTATGACAATTTAATCATTATTTACTACTTATGTTGTTCTAAACCTGTATGACTTTCTTTCTTTTGTGAAACAAAGACTTTTTCTTCCATATAATTTCGCATTTCCTATTCTAATTTCTTTAGTTCATATTGTTTGATCTCCTAGAGATGAGTTTGTAAAACAATACACTAGGTGTCAGTATTGAGCTGTGGATTGATTTGTGTAGTTATTGTACTGGAATTTGAGCTCTTCTTTAAGCTTTATCCGTCTCTTACTGCTTAATGTGTCTACTGTCCATGTTTCTCTGCTGTTGTTGTTACTGTTCTGTCTTGTTTTTAATGTGTTGCTTTTGAACTCTTCCAATGCTATTCTGCTTCTGTCTCTGCCTTAAGTGCATAATGTGAAGGGTATGAGGATAACACCTAGTGAGAAAATACAGCCATCCAGGGGTAGGTCACCACAGACTCCACGAGACCCAAAAACCCTCTCACAAATAATCACAGTCCCCTTCTCCAGATCCGTTCCTAAATGTGTTTTGGGTGTATTTGTGCTCTAGTGTGATGAATCTCACAATCTCCACGCCATATTTTTATCCAAACTTAAAATAAAGAAATGCTATTTTAAGAAAACCAAGCCTAAGACCCCATGAAATGGCTTAATTATTTTTTCCCCTGTATTGATGCATTTCCAGGATTTTGGGACACAACATTATTTAAATAGTCAGTAGTCTGAAATGGCGGTGAGCCCTGGTTTGTTACTTGCTGTTGTTAATCAGAGGCAGGTTTGTTTTAGTGGTAGTATTTTCATCCTAGAGAGCATTTGATTGGATGAAAATTTGGACACGCCCATAAGTGCATAATGACTCCTCAATATGTCTGTTTTCTTCGAAAATACAAGTTGTAAATTAATATTTGCAGTATTCTATAGATGACCTCAGTGCTAACATGGATTAAAAGCCACAAAAATCAAATGTTTTACTTCACGGGGTCACATTTTTTCACCCAGTTGGCTCCCACTGTAAATTAGGCCGTGTATATTGTCATTGTTATCACTTCCTTTTTCTGTAAATATGGACACAGGACTAGCTGGTACATCTTTTTCTAATGCTTAATTTTTTCTTAAAAGTTACTCCATGCATGTGAGGCCTGTGTTTTACTGTGTGTGTGTACTAAGTGTAAATATGTGTACCATATTTTAGAGACAGATTTGTACTCAAAAGTGAGCTTAACCTGTCCTCCTTTAGGGGACATTAAAGGACGTCACCATTTGTAAAAACAAGATAAAAAGATTTTTTTATTATCATTATTGTAAAAATGCAGCAAGAGTTAAGGTTAGGTTATAGTATTTATAACAAGCTCAGTATAAAAACAACAGTAGTCTGTCTATTTATCTAATGTCACCATTTAGATAAATATGTAAATATGTGTGTGTGTGTTTGTAGGCTCAGGGGTTGATAAACCAGTAGGGGAAGTATCCATACAGATCGATCTCTTCACTCACCCAGGCACAGGAGAGCATAAAGTTACAGTTAAAGGTAAGTCTAATTGTATTTTTTACCATGTTTAAGCGAGCTTTATCTGTGTATTGTCTGATGGCTGAATCACATTTCTTTATTTCTAGTTGTGGCTGCTAATGATCTGAAGTGGCAGACATCTGGGATGTTCCGACCGTTTGTGGAGGTCACCATGATCGGCCCTCATCTCAGCGACAAGAAGCGCAAGTTCACTACCAAATCGAAGAACAACAGCTGGGCGCCCAAATTCAACGAGACCTTCCATTTGTGAGTGCAAAACCTAGTCATTCACGACTAATCAGATTAACGAATAACAGTAGATTAAACAATGATGTGTGAGGGATCAAGTAAGACTACAAAACAGACGGCTCTCTCTGTTTCACAATTTTTGAAAGAGAGAACATGATCATTGTACACATAATATTGCCAAAGCATCAATACAAATAAAACATTTGAAGGCTAAAAAAGGATAGATGGATGGATGGATTGATAGATGATATATGGTCTGTATGAGTCAGAATTTGAATATGCATTATTACTGCATCTCTGCATTCAAGATGTTTAAAGAGCAATGAGAAAATTACTACTAGCGAATAGTACTTAAACCACCGCTCTCTCTCTCTCTGTGTGTGTGTGTGTGTGTGTGTGCAGTATTCTTGGGAACGAGGATGGGCCGGAGTGTTATGAGCTTCAGGTGTGTGTGAAGGACTACTGCTTCGGCCGCGCAGACCGTGTGGTCGGTATCGCCGTCATACAGTTGTGTGATGTCGCGCCGAGGGCCAGCTGCGCCTGCTGGTGTCCACTGGGCCCACGGATACACACCGATGACACGGGCCTCACCGTCATGCGCATCCTCTCCCAGCGCTCGGGTGACGAGGTGGCCAAAGAGTTTGTGAAACTGAAGTCTGAGACCCGATCGGCCGAGGAGGGGAGGTGAGGACGTTCCTTCACAGCAGAAGACAGTCTGAGACTCTTAAGTGCTGGAGGGACATCAGCACTGTCACCTTTTTGTGTCCACATCAATGTTTTTGCTGCCCACTGAAACCCGCTGAGAAGGGCTTTCAGCAGCACAAGAGAGGCCATGTGACAAGTTTTATAAAGAGCATTGTTAGTTTAGCAGTGGATGAGGGGGGAGTCATCCACATAAACAGATTGAACACAATATTTTTTCCATATATTGATATAAAAAACACACTCACACATTCAGCCACTAACAAACTAGCAAATGACTAGTTGAGGTAGACACCATGTTTTATTTGACGTGAATGAAACGAGACTGTGAAGGATAGACATGCACTTTGACCTGACATAGACATAACTTTGACCCTGAAATTTTTTTTATGAATTGCCTCATATTAAATTTAATAATCATTGCAAAAAATAAGACCAGACATGTCTATCCCTTACAAACTTGTTTGCAAGAAGAAAAAAAATGGTGTCAATCCCTGACTTGAGGTTCTTTGACCTCCGACCAGTAGATGGCACTGTGAGTGTGCTGGGTCATTATTTTGGAAGCGTCTGTTGTAGAATACACAGATTCCACATCCGTTCGTGCACTTTTTCTCTGTAAACACCCCTTTTGCCATGTGTTTATTGCCTTATTTTTTGATGCTGTGAATGTGTCAAGTTGAAATGTAATGATTATGATTGTTATGAATGTTGTGACTCCTGAGACAGTGTTTGTGTCCTGGGGGCCAGGTCTCATTCACTCAGTGTTGTGGAGTGATTTGTTGCATGATTGAATCAGAAAAAATGACCATTCATTTCAAAAGCCAACGTACTTCAGCCATCATCTGTGACCAGTAGGTGGCAGCAATAATCTCGTTCACATTTACACCTGCTTCATCACCCACACCAAGACAATGCAGCATCATCGGACAGTATTGAAGCTAAAATGTTTGAATGCTTTAATGGGGTGTCATGTAATATTTTTCAATATTTTATGTAGTGGAAAAGCGCTGAAAAATCAGCATCAGCTGGGGAGAGAAAATATGAACGTTAACAAATCAAGCTCAAATATGATAACTGATCAATTAAAGATGAGTAGATGTTTGTTTGTTTTTTCATTTCAAAGCGGCCTTATATTATTTGTTCTGATATTTTCTATTTAAATGATTTTAACTTTTTTTTTTTTTTCCTTTTAAGTAAAAATGATTCTTTTTTTCTGAGAAGTCTTGTTGTTACTCCATTTCTTCGTTTTAAATGGCTGATTTATTTTCTTTAATTGTTCTTTTTGAGGAATTTTATACTGTGTTGTGCTTTGTTTTTCCAGAAACAACTGCAAAAACAAAGAGGAAAAAGACAGTAACACTACCATTTTTCCCATCATTTGTTGCCTGTGCAAAAGCCTCACCTTGTTAATTCAAATTTCAATGTAAAAATATTGTATTTTTCACAAAACGCTGCCAATATGTAAAATGTATGTTGATATTGCCAATTATCGTGACTGTTGAACCTGTTATTTATTTCTGTACATTTCTCACTTCTAACTCTGTCACTTTATAAACTGTTACCGTTAATTAGGCCGGCAGTGTTTGGACTGTATTTTAGGGAATTGTCACTCTTTGTAATATACACATTCCTCGTGCCAACTTGTGAAAGTTCTCACTTTTTTTAAAACTCTTGTAACAGTACTGACAATGAATACTGGCATGTATGGACTTTACTCAGTTTTACTGAGTTTACTCACATTTTTGAAGTTATATTGGTGTTGTACACAGTCACTGACAAGGAAAAATTTATTAAAATGTTTGTGTGCACACTCCAACAAATGAATTTATACATAAAGTCTCTTAAACTAATGTTTTAAGCTGGTTTGATTTGTTATTTTATGAGGAGTTTATTTGAATCATTATTCACTGAAACACTATATCACAAATACACTTTCGCTCTCAATTTTGATTTCAGTATGTGGAAGCACAATCAGAAGTACAGCAAAATTCATTGGGGAAAATTTTTTTTTATTTTTTTTCACACAGACCTACTGTATTACTTGAGAAGACTTTACATATAGCGCACAACCAATATGAACTACTTTCATGAGCTTTTATAGTGCTTTTTGTCCTTATTTTAGCATCTGCCCCCATTTACCTGCATTATATGGAAGAGAAAGAGCAGCATGAACATCCTGCTTAACTATCTTCTTTTGTGATGCACAGACCATACAGGTTAAAAACGTAATTAGGGTAAATGACACTGTTTTTATTTCTGGGTGAACTATTCCTTTCAGTGTCACACTACACAGGATAACGTCGTGGCCTAGTGGTTTGCACACATGCTTTGACACACTGAGCTAAGGTTCTCATGTGGGAAATTTGAGTTTTCAGTTTTCTGGCATGCAACATTTCCCGATTCTCTACCCTCTTGTTTGTTGTCTGTATCAATAAGAGATAATAAAACAGCCCTTTCCTGCAGCTGACGTGTGACATAGTACACCATAAACGTAAGCATGATCTGTGTAGTGTTTTGATAGCCTGCATAGAGATCTGTGTAATATCTCAGTTGTTTGTCCTACATAGCAATTAGATTGCATAGGAGAAATTTCTACTGAGCTTTGAACGAGCAACCTCTTGAGCAATAAAATTATTTTCCTCTGGGTATATCTGTCCAAATTTGAGCCGTACTCTTAAAAATTAAGCCTTTAACATCGAGGGAACCTTTCCAATCCACACAAGTTTCTTTAGAGTGGAAAAAGGTTCTTTAGACTTTTAAAATGTTCTTCACACTAAGTAAAAAAAAAAGACTTTACTAAAATATTCTTTGGATAACCCACAATAGTTCTATGGCATCGTTTTGAAGCCAAGTCTCTTTTGGAAACTTTATTTTTAAGAGTTTAAACTATTTAAATGAGGTTTAGACTGGAAGGATTTTACATTATACCAAATTTCGGCCAGTTTCCAGCGACTACGTCATTCCCTCATCCAACTGTTTTACCAGCTTCCCTCTTCCAGCCCAGCAGAGTCCAAAGATCATCTACTGTTTGCTTTCCGTCTGTCCCTAGACGTGCTATACTGTAAAATCCCTCTGTTTCCTTCAAGCTTACGCAGTAGTCCAATCACGAACCCCCTTCTTAGGCCACAACTGCAGCCGCTGGCTCCACCCAGCCCTGGAAACCTCTTCCTGACCTCAGGTTACACCCTTAACTTCCACCTGTACTCTAAGTAAGGGACCTCGCTTGCAGTTGCATTATGGGAACTGTAGTGACGTTCTGCATGTCCTTTTCCGCGCATGTTTATGGGGTGGTGGTTTAGTCTGAAACACTGCTGATTCTCTAGGGATTCTGGATGGCAGACGTGTGACTCAGGTATGACACCTTCAGCTGGTGCACTCTTCTTATTTAATACATGTTTAGAGAGCTTAAAAGGGGGAATGGTAGTCTTCTAAAGTTTTCCACTCCAGTTTTCCATTTTTTTCACTCTCAAAGTGAGTTACTTATTAACATTAGCTAGAGGCACTTGCACCTGTGATAAAGTACTTGGTAAAAAAAAAAAAATACTGAACATTATAAGTTGAGTATGTGACAAATAGCACATAACACCTGTATCAGTATAAACGTAGAGAGGAGTGTTTTTGAGAATGTCAAAAGCGAAGTGATAAGGCGACGGTCAGAGTTTTAAGGAGCGTGTTTAAGGGTGTGTGATCTTTCTTGTTGACTCTTGAATATAGATGGTGAAGGGTCGAGTGTTTTCCTCATGTTGAGGGGAAACTGGTCACTAGACCAACATTAGTTATGGTCATTGAACTTTCCTTGTCAATGTGGCACACGAGTCACACCGATAGATTATTACAGTTAGAGATGTTAGAGCTATAAAACAAAGATGAACAGGAACATAATGTACTGTAAAAAAACTGCTACGGTAAAAACCCGTTGGTTGGTTAAACCTAAGTTACTTATGTATAGTATAAGACTATACATGTGATTTCATGGAAAGTTTTTGTAATAATGTTTTTTATGTTTATATGTAAGTAAATATTATTTATTGCCTGGTCATTATTGACCTGGTATTATTTATTGCCTGGCGTGACCCATCAGAATTTTTTTTTTTTTTATCTACATTTTTGTTGTTAGCTATATGTTTTATGCTATTTTATGTTATTTCATGTATATAGCATTATTTCATTATTTTTAACATATTTCAAATGTAACACTGTGTTCATCATAGTATTTTTCATGATTGCTGGAAAAGCCTTTTTGAACTTACAGTAGTCATCACGTGGCATCATTGCATCATTATGGTGGTTATTATATTTCAAAATATTAGGGAAATGATTTTATCTTAATTCTGTTGGTTTACTAATATATCGTAAATTACACAGTCACCGCAATATCTTTCATCACTTTCAGCAATGCATGAAACATCATCACTTTACAATGTTCTGGCAACCATAGCTTCAAGATATTCAACAAAATATAATAATAATAATAATAATAATAATAATAATAAATTGATTAGATAATGCATTCGAAAAATCTACAGTATTCTGAGAACTTACATTTGAAAGGATGTTATGTTAAATTTATGTTGCTTGGAAATAATTGATTTCACTTTAAATGTTTAATTTTTGATACTTTATAGTGATTCTTTTAATGGCCGTAGGCGATGTGTTGACTTTTGAGCAATCCTGTTTGTTTAATGGATGGTTAATGATAATATTAGATTAGATAAAGAGTGAGATGAAGGAATGTGAGTGTGGTCTAATGTTCAGGGTTATGAGCGGCCATATACAACACTAATTTCTAATTGGGAAATAACTCATTTTAGATACAAAATAGCCTTTTTAGATACAGTATTTTGTTATGTATTAATTTTTTGTTTTATTTTTTTGACAAAAATACAATTATCTGGCCTCTAACAGCAATTCAAGGATTATTTATCCTTATTTAAGATCAAGCTGAATGTCTCTGTGTTATATGAACAAACGCTAACGGCTCTGAAAATGGCTGTCAGGTGAATAATCTGTGAGATCAGGAAGCACAGCTTCATGTGTATGGAGAAGGCCTGTATGTGTAAATACATGCGCCTCTCATCAATACCCTGCGCTGATAAGACCAGAGCTGTAAAATACACTGAACTTTCGGCCAGTTTATCATTAACCACAGCTAGACACTAACAGAAAGATATCATCATGCATTATGATCAGACTCTATCCAACCTGCAGTTTGTCTGATTTCAATGCTTTGTAGGAAGAGCTGTAACATAAACTGGCTACAACATCCCTAATTCTTCTGTAAGACTAATGAACCTATAGAAAACTCTATAGAATAGTATAAATATGGCCACATGGTATTTTCAGGGGATTCTTATTTTCACTTAAACAAGGTTTTTTTATCATATAAAACACACCATATGCCAACCATTAATGACAAATACTTCAATTTAATAAAAATGATTTGTAATATCTAGCATCCCCGTGACCCTACATAAGACAATTAAAAAAATGAAAGATAATTACACAATAGATTGGATACAGTTTGACCAGTCCTTATGATTATACAGCTCTTTAATGCAGAAGATTTTGAAATTATTTATGTGTAAAGTTTTGTAGTTTTCTTCATATTTAATGTTTTTTTAAATTTATTTTGGTTTCTCTTTCCCAGTATGATGATGTGATCCGAGAAACATGGGCTCCCTGCTGTCTGCGTGTAGAATTAACGTAAAGAAAAAGAAAGTAGAAGGTAACATACTGTAACTAAGTACACTGAACACACAGTTTGAAGCCTGAATTATAAAAATAACGTTCCCGTTTGTTTTCTTGTTTTTTAAATTTTCTAGTCTGTTTTTTTTCCCCTAGTAGTGTTTATTTATGTGGTGTTTTTATATTTTATTTCCTCAGAGGAGAGGCATTTGCGAGCTAATGACAGGGAATTCAATCTGTCGTTTAAGTATGCTGTGAGTAGGAAAATACTAATATATTTTTTAGTCAAAAAATTTTTGGGAGCATATTGTGAGTTTTTTTTTTTTCTTTTTTCATGTGTGCCCTTACAGAACAATGCCATCAAGACCTCCAAGTACAACGTCTTCACCTTCCTCCCTCTCAATCTGTTTGAGCAGTTTCAAAGACTGGCCAATGCCTACTTTGTCTTTCTTCTCATCTTACAGGTATCTTAACCTGTTGAATCCACCTCAATTAGATTACCACATTATTACAGCAGTTTAAAAGGTTGCTCTGAAATTACAAAAGCATATATGAGATTTATAGAGTAAGAAAAGTTCTAACAGGCTTCACCGTGTTTGTGTTGCACAGCTGATTCCTCAGATCTCGTCTCTGTCCTGGTTCACGACTGTAGTTCCGCTGCTGCTGGTGTTGTCTATGAACCTAGCCAAAGATCTCTCTGACGC
>NW_015651641.1:2164986-2171557 GCF_001515625.1 Sinocyclocheilus rhinocerous
AGAGTAAGAAAAGTTCTAACAGGCTTCACCGTGTTTGTGTTGCACAGCTGATTCCTCAGATCTCGTCTCTGTCCTGGTTCACGACTGTAGTTCCGCTGCTGCTGGTGTTGTCTATGACCCTAGCCAAAGATCTCTCTGACGACATCGTGAGTCCGCTTCCTGTCTATGTCCAATGCAGACAATAACGTGCTTGACTGTCCATTCTTATGGTCTCTCCCATGTTCATCCTACAACACAGACCAGACACAAAAATGACAAACAAGTGAACAACAGAAAAGTAGAACTGCTCATTAATGGAGAGTAAGTGTCCGACTCTACTATGCTACTTTAATCTTTTTTTGTTTTAACCAAATGCATTTTCCAAAATTAATTTTTGCTAAATAAAAAGTCATGGTCTCAAACAGGTTGAAGAGTGAAAAATGGATGAATGTTCAAGTGGGTGACATTGTCAAGCTGGAAAACAATGAGTTTGTCACAGTAAGTCTATTGTATTGATATTATGAATGCTTGAATCTGATTGGCTGACGAACGTTCTGAGGTGTGCAATTATTTTCAGGGAAACGCACGCAGTGTTGCCAATTTAGCAATTTTGTGCTAGATTTAGCAACTTTTCAGACTACCCTAGCAACTTTTTTTTCTAACAAATAACATTAAAAAAACATTTTTCGCTGAGATTTGAGTAATCGCGTGTATTCTACGTAAAAACGCTGTTTTGCGTCACAGCGTCATTTAGCAACTTTTAGCAACAAATCGATCTGCCTTTAGCATAGCAAGCCCTGAAAATTAGTTGGCAGCACTGAACGCACGGCGCACGTAGTTCCAGGCAGCTCTCTTGACCGCATTACAGTTCCATATCATTGTCTATGACCCTAGCCAAAGATCTCTCTGACGACATCGTGAGTCCGCTTCCTGTCTATGTCCAATGCAGACAATAACGTGCTTGACTGTCCATTCTTATGGTCTCTCCCATGTTCATCCTACAACACAGACCAGACACAAAAATGACAAACAAGTGAACAACAGAAAAGTAGAACTGCTCATTAATGGAGAGTAAGTGTCCGACTCTACTATGCTACTTTAATCTTTTTTTGTTTTAACCAAATGCATTTTCCAAAATTAATTTTTGCTAAATAAAAAGTCATGGTCTCAAACAGGTTGAAGAGTGAAAAATGGATGAATGTTCAAGTGGGTGACATTGTCAAGGTTGAATTATTAGAAAAATAATGCACACCCGAGGTGTAACGGCCGCATCACCACCTCGCATTGTTTTTCTAATAATTAAACGGCCCGTCTCAATTATTCCTTACTGAATGAATGACAACAACAACAACTGGATTCTTACTGTTATTTTACAGGAAGTCATTAGAATTTAGAAACTAACTTATCTCTATTTTTTCTTCCTGTGCTCTAGGCTGATCTGTTGTTACTCTCAAGCAGTGAACCTCTCAACCTCATCTATATTGAGACGGCTGAGCTGGACGGGTTAGTAACTGAGCATGTAAACATGAACCTGTTCATCTGTTATTATTGTGTACCAGAGCCATCGTCTGTCTCTCTTTTCCTGTCTGCCACAGGGAGACCAACCTGAAGGTGAAACAGGCTCTGACAATCACAGGAGACCTGGGCAATGACATCCAGAAACTAGCAGCATTCAAAGGTGAGGGACAGATGCACATAATGTACCTGCAAAGAATCTGCACTATATCAGGTTGCCAGGGCATTCCTAAGGGGTTTCTAAGGTGTTCTGAGTGGTTGCTAGGGCATTACTAAGAGTGAATTGTACAAAAGCATCCCTGCTGTGTAGAACCCTTATTAAATACACTATATCAATATTGTATATCTCAGGTGAGGTGCGCTGTGAGCCTCCAAACAACCGTTTGGATAAGTTCACAGGAACTCTGACGGTGGGAGGAGAGACGTTTTCTCTGGATAATGAGAGGATTCTGCTCAGAGGATGTACCCTCAGAAACTCAGACTGGTGCTTCGGCCTGGTGGTGTTTGGAGGTGCGAAATCATAAACTAAAAATGGGTGTATGAAGTCTATATTTAAGTTTTATATATTTAAAAGCTCTGTCCAAATCCGGTTAGGTCCTGACACAAAGCTCATGCAGAACTCGGGAAAATCCATCTTCAAGAGAACCAGCATTGATCATCTCATGAATTTCCTGGTGATGTTTGTAAGTAGATGTGTGTAATAAATGTTCACGAAAATGTTTGAGCGACAAAATGTTTAATTTCACATTTGTTTGTTAGATTTTTGGTTTTCTGGCCTTCATGTGCACCATCTTGTCCATTGGGAATGGCATTTGGGAATACCAGGAAGGGAATTCCTTCATTAGCTTCCTGCCCAGGGCTGATGGAGCGAATGCATCTCTCTCAGCATTTCTCACCTTCTGGTCCTACGTCATCATCCTCAACACTGTAGTTCCCATCTCTCTCTATGTCAGGTCAGAACTTATATTAACTTAAATGAAAGTTATATGGTTATAATTTACATTTATTTTCAATACCTGGAGTTAGTTCACCCCACAATGAAAATTCTGCCATTATTTACTCACCATCATATCATTCCAAACCTGTATGACTTTCTTCTGTTGAGCATAAAAGAAGATATTTTGAAGAATGTTGGTAACAGTTTAGGTTCCCATTGATTTCTACTAGAGGGACAAAAATGAAATGGAAAACGATGGGAACCAAAACGGTTTAATGAGTAAATGATGACAGAATTTTCATTTTTGGGTGAACTATCCCTTTAAAAAAACATCTCAGCAGATGTTGTTTACTCCATTGTAATGACATACAGTGTGGCCAAAACGTCTAAGACGTCTTCATAAAAATCAGTTTTCTTTCTTTTTATCTTTAAAATATTTTTATTCATCTTTTTTTTTTTTCAAATAAAATATTTTGTAAAACAAAATAAGTTATGGCGCATAATGAAGAAGAGATATTTAAGGACAACCAAATTCTATTAAAATGCTTTTTTTGGTTAAATCATTCAAATTATTATGCTGATATTATAATTTGTAATAAAATAAAACGGTTATAAAATTAGAAAAAAATGCTAGTGAACTTTTTTGCGCTTTCAATAGTGTTGAGATCCTTCGTCTGGGGAACAGCTATTTTATTGACTGGGACCGTAAAATGTACCACGTCAAGAGTGACACACCAGCCCAGGCCAGGACGACCACTCTCAATGAAGAGCTGGGTCAGATCAAATATATATTTTCTGATAAGACGGGAACTTTAACCCAGAACATCATGACCTTCAACAGGTGCTCCATCAATGGAAAATCATATGGTAAGAGCTCAAAGAGTTGTCACATATTCAACAATTTCAACTAAATGGTAGAATTGAACTGTTTTTATGTTCCTCAGGTGAGGTTGTGGATTTTGCTGGGCAGAGGGTTGAAGTTACTGAGGTTAGTGGTCGAAACATTGACAATATATAACTTAAAAGCTATAGGGAAGTCCAGGGTTGGTGTCCCAAAGAATATGTCACAGTCTCTAAGAGAAGTCAAAAACTGTATTACACAAATGCATATTTTCTCTAGAAGTGGTTTTGTATGTTGAACTTTAACAGTAGTAATGTTTGCTTTTTTTCAGTATTTAGTATATCTCACAAATATTCACTGAAGTGAAAAAAGTCTAGTCTCCCCTAGGAATTAAAAACATCTCTTTTCCTTACTCATTCTTATGTTCTTCCTCATTTATAGAAGACAGAGAAGGTCGATTTCTCCTGGAACTCTCTTGCCGACCCAAAGTTCTGTTTCCATGACCACAAGCTGGTGGAAGTGGTAAAGTCTGGCTCTCCAGAGGTCCAGGCCTTCTTCCGTCTGCTGGCGCTCTGCCACACTGTCATGCCTGAGGAAAAAACAGAAGGTGAGTGCCATTATTATTTTACAATGGATTCTCAACATCTTTATATCCAGATTACATTGATTCAACCAAATCAGTCTGCAGTACAGATACCGGAATGAAGTTTTCAAAATATATTACACCACTGATCAAAAGTTTATTTATTTATTCATTCAATCAAAAATACAGCAATTATGTAAAATGTCATTGTAATTTAAATGTTTTTTTCTATTTTAACATGGTTTAAAATGTCATATATCAGGTGATGCAAAGCTGAATTTTTATCATCATTACTCTAGTCTTCAGTGTCACATGATCCTTCACAAATCATTTTAATATGCTGATTTGCTGCCTAAGAAACATTTCTACTTAATATGTTGAAAACAGTTAATGCCTAATATATACATATACATACACGTACATACACACACACACATATATATATACAGGGTTTAAATTGGGCCGGGGCCGTCCGGGGCTAAGCCCTGGCACATAGACTCCAGGGCTCGACATTAACGCTTCATTAACGCCAGACAAGTAATGTGATTTAAACATCAGTAACCAAAAATAACTATGTAAACACCAAAACGCAAGTATTATTCTGATTTTATTACATTTAGAGTAAGTGGCGAATAGTGGATATAGCTACTGTATATAATGCATCTATTGACGGAATAAGGTTGCGCTGCTGAGGCGAGGCTCACGCAGCCTCTCAGGAGAAATCAAAACGCGCAACACTAAGAAACTCAGCATCCTTGATGTGGCAGGACTAGTGAAGCTCTTCCTGCTTACATTTGGATGGCTGGTTGTTCATTGATTGTCCTATCATCGGGCAGTGAGCGAATATATAAATTCGTGGGTGAGGTACTATGGCGTCAGAGGAACTCCATCATTTGAGGTGTGAGGCAGTTGACAACACTGGACTGTGACTGGAGCATTGATGGAAGAAAGTGATGGTAGTACCGGAAGTGATCCGGAGATGGAGGAAGAATGTAGCAGTAGGAGTTCAGGAGCAAATGATTGGAGTAAAATTGTTAATCGTAAAAGAAAGAAAACTTGTAGACAAGAATCGGGAACTGACAGTGAAAAAGACAGTATGCTGGTACGGACAAGCAAGGAGGATTTCAAGGTACTGATGAAGTTTGCAGATGATTTTGTGATCAATCCAGTAAAATTGACCAAAGCAATAAAGAAAGCAGTAGGAGACGTAGAGAGTGCCAAGACTTTGAGAAATGGGAATATTCAAATTTTCTGTAAAAATGAAAAGCAACAGAAAGTGGCACAGGGCATAAAATCAATGCTAGGTCAATCGGTGAGTTGCACAGTACCAAGTAAGAGAGTTTGGTTAAGGGGAGTAATCTATGGAATTCCAATTGATGTATCTTCCGAATCAATAAAGAGCAACATAAAGGGGGCTAAGGTGATTGAAGTGAAAAGATTAAAATGTGTACGTAATAAAGAGAAAGTAGATAGTCTTTCTGTAATGCTTCAGTTTGATGAAGAAAAAATGCCAGAGAGAGTACCGTACTGGCCCGAATATAAGACAAACCTGATTATAAGACGACCCCCCTTTTTCCCCTTTTACCTTTTGGAAAAGGCTTTTTAAAAACCAAATCTTGTTTTTTCTCATTAAAACACATTTTGTCTTCAATTATTTTCATATTGCATATTTTTCCTATTTTAATTTTGTCATTCATTTCCAATGGAGAGTAGCGCGGGAGCTGTGTAGAGTTTCAATCATATGAAGATGTCCGTTCATACTACAAGACCGAAAGCGCGTGTTATGTGACCATTCATGCACACTGTAGCATCATGCTACATAAGACCAGGGTTTAAATTGGGCTGGGCCGTCTGGGGCTGAGCCCCTGCACTTATGGGCTTGACATTAACTCTTCATTAACGCCAGACAAGTAACATGATTAAAACATCAGTAACCAAAAATAACTATGTAAACACCAAAACGCAATATTATTCTGATTTTATTACATTTAGAGTAAGTGGCGAATAGTGGATATCTAATGTATATAATGTATCTATTGACAGTATAAGGTTGCGCTGCTGAGGCGAGGCTCCCGCAGCCTCTCCAGGAGAAATCAAAACGCGCAACACTAAGAAACTCAGCATCCTGAGGTAAAAATTCAAAATGGAAAGTTTTTATATTTAAAATACAGTTAGTTAGGCAACATCACACAACGTTTTCACCATTACGACTGTTTAATAGTTCTATAAACAGTTCAATAAGCAAATACAATAATATTATGTCACATATTTTAGGCGGAAATACAGCGCATCTCACAAACAGCCGATTCATTGCTGATTGATTCCGTGTTTTGAACGAATCGGTTGAGTCAAAGTTTCATTAGCCCATGCATAAACATCTGCCGTTTGAACAAATCGTTTGAATGAACGACTCAATCACTCACTCATTAAACGCTCACTACTGGCACCTACTGGCGTTTTAATTTCGTTGAAAAGTATCATTTCCACCATCATTTCTTGTTTGTATATTCAGAAATATTTAAAATCATCTCATAATATTGTTTAATGCAGTTGTATTTTTCAGTGTAAATTATTAAATTTGATAACGTATAGATAATCACTTTATTATAATTGAATTTATAGATCAAATGTAAGAATTTGAAATAAAAGTATTAATGAGATTAGTGGGAATAGAATAAATCATTTGCACAAAAAACAAAACACACACACACACATA
>NW_015651641.1:2171679-2211107 GCF_001515625.1 Sinocyclocheilus rhinocerous
ATATATATATAGATAGATAGATAGATAGATAGATAGATAGATTGAAGCATCTGAAATGAAAACCATACCCATCAATTATGGAATTTAATAATAATTTATAATCATTATAATAACACACAATATATTATTTCTTATCCAAAATACAACTATTAATTTTCAGAAATCAGCCATATTTCTTTCTTCAATATATTTTTGTAAATGTATATTTTTGTTTCTCCACAGGAGAGCTATTTTACCAGGCTCAGTCTCCAGACGAGGGGGCTCTGGTCACTGCAGCAAGGAATTTCGGCTTCGTATTTCGTTCTCGTACCCCAGAGACCATCTCTCTGGTGGAGATGGGAGTTCCCACCACCTATGAGCTACTGGCAGTGCTGGACTTCAACAACGTCCGCAAGAGGATGTCTGTTATTGGTGAGAGCATGATGTGTTACCCTTCAGAAATAAGCAGGGAAACATTCAGAAATACAACAATACAAAGTTAAGTAAATGTGTGTTTCTTCAGTTCGTAATCCAGAGGGCAAGCTGACACTGTACTGTAAGGGAGCTGACACAATTATTTTCGAGAGGCTGCATCCATTGTCCTCCAAACTCATGGAGGTCACCACAGAACACCTTAATGTGAGTTACATTTGTGTTTCCATAACATTGTGTGAGTGTGCGAGTTACTCATGTCTGACTAACACAATCCCAGGAATATGCTGGAGAGGGTCTGAGGACACTGGCTTTGGCTTATAAAGACTTAGATGAAGACAAGTTTGAGGAATGGAAAAAGCGCCACCATGAGGCCAGCACCTCGCTGGAGGACCGTGAGGCAAAACTGGATGCAATTTATGAAGAGATTGAGAAAGATTTGCTGGTAACGTCACCATCACACAGAAAGCTGAAGTTCTGCTAGAGTGTTTGCTTCTCTAGATGTTCGTCTTTCAATGTACAACCCTAATTCCAGAAAAGTTGGGAAATTTTGTAAAATGCAGTGAAATCAAGAATCTGTGATTTGTTCATTCTCTTTAGCTTTTATTAAATTGACAAAAGTACAAAGAAAATATTTCCAAAGTTTTCACTGACCGTATTTTGTAAATATAAACAAATTTTGATTTTGGTGGCTGCAACACACTACAAAAAAGCTGGGGCAGAGGCAAAATAAAAGTGAAAAGGTTATAGAATATCCAAACTATTTTGAAACTTTTTCTGAAGTTCACAGTAAGCAGGTGAACTGTAATAGGTGAGGGTTTCATGTTCAGGTATAAAAGGAGCATCTCAGTCTTTGCGAGCAAAGCTGGATCATGGCATCACTTTGTGCCAAATTTCATGAGAGAGGTGTCAAACAAATCAAAAATCACATTTCTCAATGCAAAGTCACAAAGAATTTAGGTCTTTCACAAACTACCACACATAATGATATGAAAAGATAATATGATCTTAGTCTGTGTAGGGCAATGCAGGAAACCGCAGTTAAATGTGCTTGAGCTTTGAGCCCTTAGATGGCATTGCATAAGAAATCATCATGCTGCGGTGTTAAATATAGCTACATGGGCTCAGGAGTACTTCAGAAAACCGCTGTCACTTAACACAGTCTGCCGCTGCATCAAGAAATGCAACGTGAATCTCTGTTACTCTAGGAGAAAGCTATACATCAATTCTGTGCAGTGACGCCGCTGGGTTCTCTGGGCCCGAGCTCATCTCAGATAGTCAAAAAGACACATTTCAACTTGTTTCTGGGAAAAATGGACGTCGAGTTCTCAGTCCCAAAGACCAAAGGGACCATCCAGACTTTCATCAGCGACAGACAAAGCAAACATCTGTCATTGTATGGGGCTGCAGCAGAGCCATCTGCGTGGGTGACTGGCATATATGCAAGGTACCATTGACATGGAGGCATATATTGAAATTGTACAGCGTACTGCCATCAAGATGCCATCTTTCATTGGAAGTCCATGGTTATTAGATCATTCTGCATGCGCTACAACAGCGTGATTTCAGAGACACAGAGTGAATGTGCTAGATCAGTCTAGATCTGTCTCCTATTGAAAATGTATGACCAGTCATGAAAAGGAGAATCAGACAACGGCGATCAGAGACTGCTGAGCATCTGAAGTCTTCTATCAAGTGAGATTGGACAAAAAAATTTGCTTGCAAAACTTTTACAAATAGTATCCTCAATTCCCAAACAAACACTGTAATTAAAAGGAAAATTGATGTGACACAGTGTTAAACACGCCTCTGTCCCAACTTTTTTGGAGTGTGTTGCAGCCATCAAAATCAAAAAATGTTTATATTTGCATAATAAAATTAAGTTGGCCAGTGAAAACATTGGATTTTTTTTCTTTGTACTTTAGACAATTAAATAAAGGTTAAAGAGAATGAACAAGTAACATATTCTTGATTTTATGGCATTTCACAAAATGTCCCAACTTTTCTGGAATTGGGGTTGTAAGTCAATGGGATTTCTCTTATTTCTGAGTATCTATTCTTATGCAAAGGTTGTTTATGTGTGCATTCAGCTCCTTGGTGCTTCAGCAGTTGAGGATAAACTTCAAGACGGCGTGCCTCAGACCATTGAGCAGCTCGCCAAAGCTGACATCAAAATCTGGGTGTTGACTGGAGATAAACAGGGTAAGTTCACTCACTTAACTTGCCACAAATTGAGCTTTTACTGGCTGCTAAGCCCTCTCAAAAGAGGCCAACCTGCTGGTTTATGCTGGTTTGGTGCTGGTCTAATTGATGTTTTCACTACTGTTCATGCATACCATTGCAATGTCCCACAGAGACGGCTGAGAACATTGGTTATTCTTGTAATATGCTGCGAGAGGAAATGAAAGAGATCTTCATAGTGGCCAGCAACACAGCAGAGGAAGTGCGAGAGGAGCTTGTGTGAGTTTCATCTGTCTCTCCTTCTCCCAAACCATTTCAAATGGATCACGTTTGGAATTAATACATCCATACTCTATGTTCAGGAATGCCAGGAAAAAGATGTCACCAGAATCAGGGGATGAGCCACCCATTGAGAAGAGCAGATTTCTGGGTAAAAAATCTCAGGTGGTGGAAGACGAGAAGGTCGATGGTGAATACGGACTGGTAATTAACGGCCACAGTCTGGTAAGAGAAATCTAACATTGTTTTATTAATCGAAAAGAGGACCCATTTCTCATCTTCTTCAATAATAAACAGTTGATTAGTAGAAAATGGTTTTAATCCTTGTATCTCCCAATACTCTGTGCCCAGGCATTTGCTCTGCAGAAGGACATGCAGTTGGAGCTCTTGAGGACCGCATGTATGTGCCAAACGGTCATCTGTTGTAGGGTCACCCCTCTCCAGAAAGCTCAAGTGGTGGAACTTGTTAAGAAGCACAAGAAAGCTGTGACTTTAGCTATTGGAGATGGAGCCAATGACGTCAGCATGATCAAAAGTGAGTGTTTCTCAGAAAGAGAGAGGGCATGATTAAGATTATATAATTAAGATGCACTTTTAAGAAACAATGAGTCAGTGTCGAACTGGGAACTTTACAATATAAACATTACATGTATTAACTTAAGACTAGTGTGCTAATAATGCTTACCAAACTTGTCTGTTTAAAAATATATCCAATCTTTCAACTCCTCATGACCTCTATAGCTGCACATATCGGCGTTGGCATTAGTGGGCAGGAGGGCATGCAGGCGGTTCTCTCCAGTGACTTCTCCTTCGCTCAGTTCCGTTACCTCCAGCGCCTCCTGTTGGTACATGGCCGCTGGTCCTATCTGCGCATGTGTAAGTTTCTGCGCTACTTTTTTTACAAGAACTTCACCTTCACCTTCGTCCATTTCTGGTACGGCTTCTTCTGCGGCTTCTCTGCACAGGTGAGATGGAATGTTTTTCAATCATATCACATGAATTTGGTTTACAGTTTAGTGATGGACCAGGCCGGTTAATCAGATGATGTTTGGTCATTTTGAGAAAACTTTGTTGAAATGTACACTCAACATACCGTTATTTCCTTTTAATTAATTTCAATTCAGAAATTATGTGTATTATATTTGATATCATGAAATTATGTACAGTACAGTCTAAGTGAAACGCTTATATTTTTTCTTAATACCTTAAATTACATTAATACTATTTATTTTAAATATACATATTATAACTTTTATCTTATATTTATTTTTTTTATTAATTTGTTTTTAAAATAATTATAAATTAGATATTAAAACGGTACATATTTATAAAATTACGCATACACTAAAAATATTTTTGAAGTTGTAAATAAAATAATTATTGAAGTATGTTTTACAAGAATTTACTACATTGTAGTTTTTCTACTGCAAAATTTCATGTTTAATTCAATGTCACTTTCAGATTCTTTGTAATTATTTGTAAAAATTTACTAGCAATTGTGAAAATAGTTTTTTTACACCATTTTTTTCTGTGTAATATTTATGTATTTTTTTATATATTATATATTTTTTATATAATTAATTCCAATTTAAATTAAGTTTTCAATTAAAATTTTATGATCAGCAAAACAATTTGAGTGAAAATGTGAACTATAAAATTTTCATGAACTTTCAGAATGTTTTAGCATGCATCTTACAAATTACATTGCTAAATTTTTGTGTTTTCTGCTCTATTCGTAGACTGTGTATGATGAGTGGTTCATTACGCTCTACAACCTGGTATATACGGCTTTACCTGTTATTGGCCTCAGTCTCTTTGATCAAGTATGTCATATATCAATATACCACACCCCTGGATTAGCATGCAACATTCAGCATCATTGAACTAAGTTCATTCATGAACATGTGCAGGATGTAAATGACCGCTGGAGTTTCCAGTACCCCCAGCTGTATGCTCCGGGTCAGCTGAACCAGTATTTCAGTAAGATGGCCTTCGCGAGGATCCTGCTGCACAGCTGCTACAGCTCACTCATCCTCTTCTTCGTCCCTTGGGCAGCCATGTGTGACACCGTCAGAGATGACGGCAAAGACATCGCAGATTATCAATCCTTTGCCCTGCTAGCGCAGACCTGCCTGCTCATTGCCGTCAGTGTGCAGGTAAACTCTCATTCAACAGTACACACACACACACAAACAAAATGCACAACAGTCATTGAGAATTACCATATTAACATCAAATCAAAAAATTCGTAATCTCTATACTTTACATTTTAGCAATGCATTGGTTCAGTCAATTCATATTGGACACATACTGAATAGTGACCCCAAAATTATTGAACATTTTTATAAACCTAAACAATTTTTATTTTTTATATTGTGGCTTAAGAATCCATTTTTGAGATCTCTGTACTGTATACTGTAACGTTCAAAAGTTTGGGGTCTATAAGATTGTTTAATGTTTTTGAAAGAAATCTCTATTGTTCACCAAGGCTGCATTTATTTGATGAAAAATACAAAACAAAAACCTGTAAAAGTGTGAAATGTTATTACAACTTAAATGAGCTGTTTTCTATTTGAATATACTTTAAAATGTAATTTATTCCTGTGATGCAAAGCTGAATTTTCAGCATCATTACTCCAGTCCTCAGTGTCACATGATCCTTCAGAAATCATTCTAATATGTCTAAGAAACATTTTTCTTATTATTATGTTGAAATCAGTTGTGCTAGTTTATATTTTTGTGAAACCCAACCGTGATACATTTGTCCAAGATTTTGGATGAATTGAAAGTTCAAAGAACAGCATTTATTTTAAATACATATCTTTTGTAACATTATAATTGTCACTTTTAATCAATTTAATGTGTCCTTGCTGAATAACAGAATAAAAAAAAATTGACCCCAAAATGTTGAATGGTAAATTACATGTCCTCGTGCATACAATACAAATGTTTCTGTGTGTTTAAGCTGGGTTTGGACACATACTATTGGACAGCAGTGAATCAGTTCTTCCTGTGGGGCAGTCTGTCGGTGTATTTTGCCGTCACCTTCACCATGTACAGCAACGGCATGTACTTGATCTTCACATCCTCTTTTCCTTTCATCGGTGAGTGTCCGTCCATCACAACCACATCCACTCATCCTGCTGTTTGTGTGTTTTAAGCAGCTCCAAATGACTCAATCTTTCTCAGGCACTGCAAGAAACTCCCTGAACCAGCCGAACATGTGGCTGACCATCTTCCTGACCACCATATTGTGCATATTGCCTGTGGTGGCAAAACGGTTCCTCTTCATACAACTCAAGCCAGCTATCAACGACAAGGTGGGTTCAAGTTTTGTTGTCACCTCAATTGATTCAAAATGCAATATATCAGTGTTGTTGTATTTGAGACAGAGTCCGAGACCATATTTTCATGGATCTTGGTCTTGATTCATGCTTGACTCCGACACGACGCTCCTCTGGTCTTGGTCTTGACTTGGACTTGTATGAGCTGGTCTCCACTACAACGCTGCAACATATGAACCCAAGAGAAGAATATTGTATGATGGAGTTTTTCTGGCATCACAGGCATCTTGTACTGCATGTTTACTATTTATAGTAGTTCTGCTCCAAAACTGCGTTCAAACTCTCTCAGGCAATGTGCCAGTTCTCGACAGGATGACAATGTGAGATCTTCCTCCTTTAATGAGTAGAACGCATGTGTCGAATGAGTCAGAGCTGTGGGATGCAGTGGCACGGCTGCAGCACAGCATCACGCTGAGACATAATGTCAAGGTTATTTCTGCAATCCACAATCAGTGGTGTCACAATCTCATGAGCAGGAGTCATTCATAGACAAAATGACTACAATTGTGAGCCTTATGCTTGTTCCTTCTTCCTGTTTTTTCAATATATTCTTTCCTTTCATTATATACTGCATATTTTCTTCTTGTTCTTCTGCTCTACAGGTGCGCCATAAGGTCAGACAGGCCAAAGCTGTGCCTTTACCACCTCCTCGCAAATTCCCTCAACGACGAATCAGTACAAGACGATCTGGTTATGCCTTCTCTCATGCTCGCGGCTATGGAGACCTTGTCACCTCTGGACGCTTCCTGCGAATTCCAGTTAAGACCAGACCGGCTCTTTTCCCCCACACTGACACGCCGGTGGCTGACAGCACACCTCAGACATATCGAACCATCTTCGAGGAGGCTCAGAGTCCCTAAAGGTCCTTATTCGGTTTATTCACTTGTGATGACTTACCGTCAAGCTTGATTTCACCTTTCGGCAATGGTAATATTTAAATAATAAAGGAGAGATATTCTTAGAGGGGCTTCAAATATTTCACATAGGAGTGAGTGAGATTGTGAAGTGAAGCTGTGAAGCTTTGAATCAGTAAGAAGCTGGTTTTAGCTGTGATTAGTGGCTGAATATCATGTTATATGTATAGGTTTCTTAATGTTATATTAACAACACCTATGTACACAGAAACACTTGACAATCAATCACCCATATGGTTCTCATGTATTAAGACCAGGGGACATAATTTATCCACATAAAAAGAGGCCTAGAGATTATTCAAGAAGAGCTTCAAACAAGCAGATGTCATGTGCTTTTAATTGTTTATGACAGTTTCATAGATGTTTTTGTTTATCAATGAATGTTTGAAGTGGTAACCAAAATGCTTTGATATGACATCCTACTTTATCATGTTTTGTACAGATGCAAATGTGCCATAAATACAATAAACTTAAAAACTACAAAAATCTTTATGCATTTTTATTGTATTTGTCTAATTTCTATATGTATCATCAATCAGATTAAATCTATTTAATTAGTATTTGTGGTAATACATGTTCAGCACTCAGCTCAATGCATTTGTGGAACAAACCATTTTAATCAAATAATTCAAATTCATTAATCAATTTTTTTTAGTTAACTATAATAAAATATATGCATCCACTTTATATTAAGTGTCTTTAACTACTATGTACTATGTACATTTAAATGAATCATTTGATATAATGTACTTATTGTGTACATTGCACATTTTTACAGTACATTGTACTTATATAAAAAACGGCATGTAATTACATCTTCATTTCTGTAGTTATATCTATAATTATACTATAATATAACTATAATTCTACCCCTACCCTTAAACCTAACCATATCACAAAACCTGTCCCTAACCTTACACATATTCCACCTCAAAATCAGCTATACAACTTGGAACACGACAAGTACATTGTACTAAACAATTCTTTTTTTTGTGTGTGACATACATACTGTACATAGCAGTTAAAGACACCTAATATAAAGTGGAAGCAAATAAATAAGCATAAAGTAATCTTATAAGGAAAACATTTACAAGAACAACATAGTGTCTCTTTTGGAAACCGCATCTGTAAGAACACTTTGTACGCCTGTCCTTAATAATAATGTTTCATAGTTTTGAGCTTTCTTCCAGTATGCTTTTAAGACTTTGAGCCCAGTTCTCCAATTATCATTATGTTGCCTTCATGTCCATATCGAAAAACAAAATGACTACAAGGTTGAGGGAGCGTTCCAGTTTGTCATTGTTTTCTGCTTGACTGCACTGGATGACCTTGATGAAAATGTACAGGAGGTTTGAGTGACAGGCCACTTGTCCTAATGAAGCTCTGAATGATGCATACTCTTCGATTTTACAAAAGCATTACATGCAGACAACTATATTTACTGTAGAGTTAGTTATTATACTTCCCAGTAAACAAGGGTTAAAGTACTGTTTATAGTACAATTTTATTTAATCAGATTTGAGCTTTTACCATGTGACATAAATTTGCACATATGCATCATTCAGTATAAGCTATCCTACAGTTGTTCTTAGTTGATTAGAAACGATGGCATACAAATATTTTGAGTCATCTTCTAGTTCTACTAACTATTTCTACTATTTAGGTCAGTAGATTACCAGTAAAGCCAGTGAGCTTTTTGATATATAATCTGATGTGGTGGATACAAATTATGAGCTGTTCCCAAATGCATTGTTGAATTGAGAGACAGAGGCAGTCAGGCTAAAGGATTTAGCCACCTTTCCCAGCAGTGCCAGCAGATGTTTGTGTTATTATCCATATCCATGCGTCATCAAAGGCAAGAGTCTCTCAAATTGTTATTAGAGTGACATCGGGGGGATGATGACAACCAAAAACAGTTGATTATCGTGGCAGACAAACTTGCCTCTTTCCTCTCTTTTTTTTGGGATTAAATTGAATGGGATAAAAGATATTTACTATATATATAATGCTGAACAGTTCCTTCATGTAATTGGTTTAGGTGAACCAATCATTTAATCTGAAAATTTGATCCAGTTCACAAAACCAGTCTAAATGATTTGTGATTCATAAATGATAATTCCATTCGTGGCAGTTAACAGCTCAATGGAAATGAAAATTTTTAGTAAATAATTGGCTCCTTAAAGTTCTTTAGAAGATTTGGATTATAGTGCCTTTGGAATATAATGAGTCATAAGGACTACTTTTATCATTATTTTGTGTCCCTTTTGAGGCTTGTAAACTCCAGTTCCCATTGTAAATTGCATGGAAAAGAGCAACCAGCGAAGTCTTCAAAACGTCTTTGAGTTCCACGGAATGAAAAGTCATAGGGGTTTGGACCGACATGAAGGTGAACTATTCCTGTAAACCTTTCTAAAATTAGGCTTTCTACCATCATCTTTTCTATGTCAGAGATCTGCTTAATTTTGAAACATTAGCTTCTCATTGTCTCAATTTTCTGTTCCAAGTCTTCTTTTTAGTACGAGTCAGTCTTCATTCCCACCCCTTTGTTGAAATCAGAGGCAAATCTGCCATCCCCTCAAATATGATCCCTCAACAACAAACCACTGAGCATGCTCAGTGGGGTCTGTGATGCTGTTGCTATAGGACTGTGGGGCTTAGAACCACTGTACTGGGGGAGGAGGGAATGTGTGAGGAACAGATGAGCTGTGAGGAGTGCAGAGCAGAAAGAAGTGTGACTAAAGAGGAACTACAAGAGGGACGTTGCCTGTTTCCTATCTTTTCATTTTCCTGTGTTTAGCCTCTGCTGAGTGGATGTAGAGCATTAGGTTGTGATCATGCGGTGTGTTTGCTCCAGTTACTGTGCAGACAGAATGAGAGTGACTATGTGCTGGCTCTCAGATTGATGGAGGTTTACGGCTGGGTGAGTTGATGCACGTTAACAGCCTGACCACAGAATCTTAATTTACTGTTAACTAAACATAGAATTTTAGGGCTGGAATTTACAAACTGTTTGTTCAACTTTTAGCTGTTGTTTGGGAAAAAAGGGTATCTTCAGAAGGTAGCAAAATATGACACTTTTTTATTAACTTTATTTTTTTGACATTCTGACATGTTCTCATTTGGAAAAATGACTCATACATAAAAGTTAAATAATGCTGTTTTTAAATCGCAATAGGTTTTTTAAGGGTTAGTCAGTAATGATTTATAATTACAAAATGAGAAGTCTATGCTATGTCCTCATGTAAATAGATTAGGTTTATGTGGTAGTAAATATATTTAGCTCAGTATAAAAACAACTGAATTCAATAGAAACTCCACACAGATACAACAACAAACATGCTTGTGTTCAGGGTTGGGCAAAGATACATCAAAATGTATTTTAAAATAAAATACCAAATACCTTCATTTTAAGTAGAGCGGCTCACAGTAAATGCTACTGCTCCACGAGTTTAGACCATTACACCAATATCGTGGCATTAAAATGTAATGTTGTACAACACTGAAACGCTGTATTATAATTTTTTTCGTGTACAACCGACGAACTTAACATAGGCTGAAAGTAGCAAGCTAACGTTAATTGTGGGGCTGCTGCTCGGTATAATAGTTTTCAAGAACATTATGTAAATTGGTAAACTATTTAGCCTAGGCTACTAAAACGAACACAAACTTAACATGAACTGTTAAAAATTATAGCAATTTATGCAAAACTATTGATGAAAAGCTGGCAGCCTGCACGTTTCTTACCTTGACCAACTTCCATATTCATCAATTTTCTGTTCTGATCTCAACAAGTCTGGGCAAACTAGCCTATTGAGTAGGCACCCATCAGAGGCCGCATTTTTATGATGTCATCATGTAGACTTCTTACAAAGTATTTTACAGTATTTTAAAACTACAAAAATACAAAACGCTAAAGTATTTTGATACAAAATACGAAGCCATTTTCATCAACCCTATCAAATACAAATTACAAAATACTATTTTGTATTTGAAATACGTATTTGAAATACATGTATCATAAATACTGCCCATCCCTGCTTGTGTTGTTGCTTTTGTGTCTAAAATGTTATATTTTAGGATTTGGGTTAATCTATTGTCATATCTGGTTTATTCTGTATCTGGTTAATATTGTAATTGTGATTGTTTGATTTATTGGTTTGTACTGAAAGGTGAATTTAAGGTTGAAAAAGTATTGAGTCATGATTTATATGAAAGCATTATTATAGATAATACCCTGAATGCCTATTTTGTCCTTTAGATTCTGGCTTGAAAGCAGTGAAAATGCGGACATATGAGGTTACAAGAGATTCTGCTGAGTTTTGCATTCACATGTTTATGCCACTTAATCAGCATGCCATGTAAGAACTTATGCTTTGAAGTGCTGGTGCTTAGAAAATGGATGTCTCCCCAAAGTCAGGAGAAACTCTGATCGTGTGCCACATCCATGGCCAGTCTGTTGGGTGGCACCTATATAACTCTGTACAGACATTCAAACAGCCACGCACTTTGAATTTAACCCACAGTATATCCCTGCCTGAGAGGGGAGATCTGCCGAGGGAAGCACTTGACTATGGCAGTCTAAGCCACGCAAGCAAGTTAAGTTCAACAGAAACAGAGGACAAAAAGGGGACTGAAAATTCTAGAGGATATGAATCGTCCCCAACGCTTCGTGTTCTGTCAGAGAACTCTCCATCAACCAGTCCTCAACTCAAAAAAGAGCCATCGCTTTGCAGAGGTACTCCCAAATGGCAAAACCTCTTCATCCATGAATCAGAAGTGAATGAGGATGAAGAGGATGAGGACTCGGATGGAGACAACTTGCACAAGTACCATGAGGGGTCATCCCTTCAACTACAAGGAAATGTGACTCAAAGTAATATGAATTCTTTTAGCCAAGTTAAAGAAAACAAAGAACAAGAGAGGGAGTTTGATACAGGTTGTGGGGATTGCAGGGATAGCAGAGCAACCCCTGTATTAATGGACTGTGATGAACAGGATTGGGGTGATGAGGAAGACTTCAGTAACCATACTCTCGAGGAACCTGATAATAGCTGGGCTCTAACGGAAAACCCTATCGAATCCATTACTCAAAACCAAACAGACTATATCACTGACTCTTCCTGTAACAGCTCAGATGGAGTACTAGTTAACTTCAGTGCCATCTACCACAAAACCAACAACGCAGTTCCTGCAACTCCACTAAATCTAGATAGTCCTGGATCTGGAATAGTGTTGCAGGACAGCTCAAACCCTTTGCCCAGCTGGTCATCTCACAGCATTGATCCAAACCGCAACATCTACCCATTCAACTCTGATGGCTTCCCATCAATGGAAATTTCTGACCTCACTATGTGTCTGAAGAGTCAGGCACGGTTAGCAGGTTCCACTCAGAATTACTATAAACTGGTGACGTGTGACCTATCATCCCAATCTTCACCTAGCCCACCTTGGTCCTCTTTGACTAGTTTCTCTGAGACTCAAAGCCAGAGAAGCTGTTCTCCATCTTCCGAATATTTCCTATTCAGACATTCAGAGGAAGAGGAAAGGGAGAAGTCAAAGGTTTTCCAAACTGAACACAAGGTATTTATACCACTACCATACCATACCTATACTAATGCCAAGATTCAGGGCTTTGATTAAGGGATTAATGTGTAACATATGCTGTCTGTGAATACCCAAATACATTGGTATTTATTTATCTAAATCTACAATTTTTGAAGATATCCCAATATTTTCCATTTTCTTCCAGGGTGATGGGAACATTGAAGTGAAGAATACTAGACGAGCCGATAAGGACCAATCTAAGGGAACAAAAGAGAGAATGGCACACATAAAAACCCATCAATCTGTTTCACGAGAACATGATAGTTGTAATTACATTAAGACCCCTCAGTCTCAGAGCTGGATTGGCAGCCAGAAATGCTCAACCTTATCGAATCTGGGAGCCCTACAAAACAGCTATCCCAGCCATTTAGACACAAATTTATCTTCACCTCTCTCTAGGCAACACGCCACCTCTTTTGCGGAAATTGCCCGATGTAAGAAGGGAAATGGAGGACCATCCATGAAAAACAGCACAGAGGATCCATCAGGCTCACACTTCATCCTAAACCTCTCTTCCATCCATAAACAGGATGATTCAGAGATGGCAGCAAAGTTCCTGAGTGCTGACAATAGTAGTCAATCCAATCCAGAAGGTAAGAAACTTAAAAAAAAACCATATATTTTGCATTCAGTTCTTGGTTTTCAAGACAGTTTTTCACAACTTTTTCTTGTGTCTACAGGTGCATGTGCTTCATTCCCAGAAGTTGTGCGATACACAAAAGCACAAAGGCCCACCTCTCTCCCCATCCAGCCCTTTGTGCTTCAGGCACCCTCAGGAAAACAACAGACCAAAGCACTTGGTTCCCTTCTTAATCAGTACATTAGCTACAAGTACAGCAGGCCTGGGCCATCCAAAGCTACTTGCAAAAGCAAGGCATATCCACATCATAAGCAACCCTCACCTCTCAGGAGTTCCTCTAACATCCACCTGGAGGCAGCGACCAGTTCAGACACTTGTTCCACCTGCACATCAAGTCCTATTTTGCCCCTTAACCACGTCCAGTGTACCCAGCACTGCACACTATTTGGGCTCATTCACCAGGACAGAAATCCACATATGAGTCCAAATATGAGACCAAGAAGCCCTCAAAGCCCAGAGGAAACAGATGGGAGTCCAAATGCCTGCTTAAGACAAACACAGTTAAGCCAAAAACATTCTTGGTGTGGAAAACAAGATTCTCAGAACTGTCCACTCGAGCAGGTTCCCATTGCTCAGCCTCAAACTCCACCAGTAATCAAAGAGGAGACTACGGGTCCTTTGGATGCATCCTTCCCTTTACATTAAAACTCCTCCCCTGCCATTACCTCAGTCACCTCCTTGACCTCTATCACCTCCCTCATCTCTCTACCAGGCTCTGGACAGAAAGCCCTTTGGCCTTTTGAAGCTTCATCAAAGGTCTGCACCAATGAAGAACTTAACACCAACGCTCAACACATCTTTAGGTCAAGGAGGTCACCTTGTAAAGTGTCAATGAATTGTGTTATGGGTTCCATTTATTTAGTTCACTGATGTACATGTTCTGATCTTATTCTCATATATGTGTGAAAAACCTTTGTGCAAACGTTTTAACACAAGAATTCATAAGTTTGCAGCTACAATTTATACAAAAAAATATATTTTAAAAATCTGATATCTGAATCTGAAAACAAGATGGTAAGAAAAAATTATGTATTTATGTCAATTGTATGCATGCTTCCTCAACTCTGCAGGTGTTATGAGGGAACGTCAACATGGTGACTCATTCTTCATGACTGACAGACTCCCTGAAGCGTTCTGCCTCTCCCCAGAAGCCCCTTCAGATTTTCTTTCAATTGATCTTCTGCACAAGAGAAGTGAGATGATGAATAATCAGATTCTGCATAGATAAACAACCACATTTTCCATACATTTTTACGTCACTATTATCAATTGCTAATATGTTCTCTTTTTGTATAGCAATATGCCTATGATTTGTTTGAAGATCTATGTGAATATGAAAATTTCTACAGTAGCTTTTACCACTTAGCAATTCCAAATGCAGAAAATACTTTAGAAAAGTGAAATACAATACTTTCTCAGTATGCCACTGAAGGCAAAATCCCTTCTGTTACAGAAAGATACAGAGTGGATCTCTGCAGCATTGCCTCTGCTTCCCTGAAGGGGAAAATGTGACCTACTTATAACTCTCACTGCCATGGATATGCTTGGCTAACACACTCGGCATGTTAGTGTGTGTGTGTGTGTGTGTTTCTATGTGAGCATACGTGCACTACTACATGTTCCTTTTATAGTAGGTTTCATGTATCTTTATATAAAGTTGTTCTTGTCCTTTAGGGGTCTTTTGATATCAAGATTCAGATATCAGAAATTACCTAAAAGTACAGCATTTTAAAATAATTTGCATTGTATAAATATTTATGCATGTCCTAAATTTCCTTACAAATTGTCAGGTTGAATGTTGAGGGATCAGAAACACTGTATAAAATATGTTTTTATGAATTTAAATCTCTACCTCACTCATATCTCTCCCATTTCTTTCTGTTTTTCCGCAGGTATGTTGAAAGCTGTGAGTTTGCCAGTGGATCTCATAATGGCTCATTTCAACTCAAGACGAGACCCAGAAGAAAAGGTAGAAAAAGGAGTCAAAGAAATTAAAAAATGTCATAAAAGTAACATGGATAGTAGATGTATGATTGACTAATAGAAACGTCAAATATTACCGATGGGTATAAACCGGGGTTTGAAATGAACACCCGCCAACCTGCCAAATGTGGGTAAAAATCAGCTGTGGCGGGTAATGCTGTCAAATCACTAGCCAATTGGGCAGGTTACTGTACTTCGTAAATTATGTTCACTCGTTAATTTCTTGGGGAAGTTCATATAAGCCAAATCTGCACAGATTTAGCGCAAAAACTGAATTTGTGAGTCATCATGATATATTAAATACAGCGTTATTGCACAGCATCTAAGCATATCTAGCTTACTTCAACGTAACCATCCTAATTAGACTGTCAGACAAAATTGTTTTGTATGTAGTGTAATGTACAGACATAGAGTCCTTTTAGAAGAATAAGATGTCTCAATCAGATGTCTTAATTTGTTTTGTAATTTTGTTTTCAGATCAGACTGGGAAATAGTTTACTGTGCACCACTATCAGCTACCTTGTCCTTAAAAAGCTCTGCTCTGCAATCCAGAACATCCTTCAAGACGGATTGAAAGCCTATTAATTGGACTTGATAATTGGACAACGACGCAACAAACTATGGAACGTCGTAGAGGCCACAGCACGACCAGGTCTGTGTGAGCCAATCAGATGAAAAGCAAATGAAACATATTCATTATCAGAGTGCTTTCAAAAGCTAATCAGAGACTGTTTTTTTTATGATTGCCAATATTCACAATCTTCACAGGCTCATCTACCCGACTGTCTGACAGCTTGGTGTCTGTAGTAAAAAAAAATTCCCAGTTACCAAGTCGCATGCGGCTCAGTGTCTTTATCATAGATCTGCTAAAGTAGGTCAAATGCTGAAAACATTTGCAAAAATGTATGCCACAGTACAGTTAGCTAATGAAACTATTGCTTTTTAGCTTGCATGCTTTGGAATTCTGGATCCGTCATTTATACACATGCGTTGGTGAGTATTATGATGTTTAGAGACAATTGTAAAGGAATGCATTGTCCGTTGCTCCAATACTTAATTCCTTAACATTTTATATGCAACTCTTTTCAAGATGTTGTGACAGAACACTATCACCAATGGGGTTTCTTGGCTCTGGCCCAGGGGCCAACTTATAGACCACTGTTCCAAGAGCTGCTTCTTTTGCTGCAGCCACTCTCTCTGCTGCCATTTGACCTCCATCTTCCATCCGAACCTCACCTTCAAAGTAATGAAAAGCAAACGAACAGAGCACCCCTGCCTCAATGGCTTCTTGGCCAGTCAACTCAGATCCTGGAGATGAGCTCGATCCAGAAGAACAGCAGAAGTCCAACAGGTCACAGTGATGCCTTCAGTAAAAGGGTAACTGACGGATTTTGGCTCAATCAGACACCCATCTCAGAGTGTGAAACACAGAAGAAAGAGGATGAAGCAACCAGAATGGAAAACAGTGAGATGTCACAATCTTTATCAAGTCCTCTAGAGGACAAACACTTTAGTGAGCTGCGTTGGGCCAGGCTCTTCGGCTCTAGAGTTGGAACACCAGTTGGCCCACAGAAGGCACAAAAAAACATGAGTGGACCTCTGAGAAGTAGGTTAGTAACCATGATTCTTCAAAACTTCTGATAAATTCACTTTGTTAGCTTTGGTTGTCTTTATGTCAGAACATCTGTCTTCCTCCAGGCGGCCCTCAGAATGGCTGAAGCTTGGTGCATCCAAAGTGGATCTGCTTGCGCAGTCAGTATGGACAGGGAAATTGCCAGAGGCTCATCTGAATGGTAACCATGACGGAGATACACCAAATAAAGATGAAATATTAACTCTAAAGAGCCAGCAAAGAGTCTGATTTTAGCTAGACAGAGTAAAGCACAATTAATCCAAAATAAACTTTACATAGCCAACCGACTCATATTGTACAATCCAATACAAGTGCACCATATCTGTTCCCAGATGGAATGCTGCCTTAGTGATTTACCAATCAGGACAAGTTGTATTATAACTTGGTCTTTAAAAGGTAACAAAATATTCACTAGCTTTAAGACATGATGATGAAATACATTTTTTTTTTGTTTAAATTTATAACACATAGTATAATGCAGAGTATAACATGAATGGATATTGTCTGCCAGCAATCAAGCACAAAACTGGAACCGAGGTCCCAAGATGTCTTTTCCGACCAAACTCTGCACTTTATCTCTGTCTCAGGTCATTAGAATCAGAATCAGAATCAGAATCAGAAGAGCTTTATTACCAAGTATGTTTACACACACAAGGAATTTGACTTGACGACAGGAGCTTCCAGTGTAGAAGAAAGTACAAACATAGTGCAGACATACATGATAGTGCAGACATACATAGGAATAACACAGTAGGGATGTAATATAACACTAATATAATAAAAAAATAAAAAATAAATAATGTACTATACACAGAAACAGAAGTATAGGAACAAAAGTAATTGTTTATATAAGTGTACAGATATGTTTATTAGTGTGCAGATATGTTATTTACAAAAGGGAACGGACATTCGCAAGATGAATTCTTGGGAGCGCAGTCCGAAAGCCGCGCGCGCGGAGCTTCACCAGGGACAAAAACAATAGAAGAATCGCGGAGCTCATCGTCCTGGCTGCCATTTGCTGCGCCATAGCTGTCATGTAAATCTAGTCATATAATTTCTGCTGTTGTTGAACTAGTTGGCATTATAAACAAAATACTTTTCCTCATGGTCTGTTTGAAATTGTTTCTATAACTTAGCCATGTCCATGCATGATAAAGAAGCATTAATGTCTATGCATGACAAACTAATATTTTTCCTTTTCAGTATTCTGTGAATTACAACTGCTGGTTTTATTGCATTTTTGCATGATGAAATCAATTAGATTAGCTACTTTCTTTAATAAAGATGCATGCTAAGTATCTATATATTACTGTTTCAACAGCAGGACTAGTTCAGTAGTGATATTTGTTGATGACTACATTTGCCCAATCATGACCCCTGATGTTTTTGACACAAAGACGGACAAGAGCTCATTGAAGATGATGGTTTGATTATGAGTGAGTTTTAACGGCAGTGGTTTTTCTATTTCCTGATATTAAAGTTGTGCCTAATTGGAAACTTGTAATAATAAAGATTTGTTGAGTCCTTAACGTTTGTATTGTGTGCTTTTGTGTATGTGTGTGCAAGAAGAAGGTTATAAAAAGCATGTCTTTTGAAAAAATTGATTTCTTTTAGTTGACTTGTCAGTGATCACACCAATTCCTTTCAAAATTCAAAATTCCACTTTTAAAGTTATTATGGTACATTCACTTAAATATGACAACACTAACTCAACAGCTACATGTTGCCTGTTAGATGACCAAAATTACTTTAATTGTTCTTAGATGGGTTATGTGTGATAACTGATTTCACTTGCACTGTTGGGTCTTCAGTCCAGTCTGTTTTCCCCTGTGTTCTTCTTCTGTGTACCAATGTGACCCAAAGCATCATTGGTGAGCTTCCCAAATGTATGGCCATATTGAAATCTGTACCCTGTTGACATAATTACCTCGCTTCATTACTATAAATGATAGCAAGCTTTCTACAAAAGAACATAATTACCATCTACACATACCTGGTATGTGCCCCATGTAGGAGGGTAAGAGCCCTGTTTTGGAGGGGTATATTGTGGGTATCAGAGGCAAGCTGGCAGACTCCTCCCTTTGCAAGTTGAATGAGATCCGACCTGCCTTAATTTCTTTGCCAAACTGGATCAGTACCTTGTTGGTGATGATGGGATATCCAGCACCAAAGAGGAACCGGGCTTTGGGGACGTAGCCAGTAAAACCTGTCAAAATGACAATTATTACAAATTGGTACAAAATTCAGAGCTCTGAGTACCTTCATCACATTTACAGTACATTTAAAACACCGTAATTTGCTTCTTAGTAAGCCCAACATTGGCTAACCAGAGATGAAATACTTATGTGGGCTGCTTTCCTCCATGAGGTACGGGGAGCCTTGTGGCTTCCAGGGGTCCGGGGCCTTGTAGGGGGCAGGATCTTTAGATATGGCTGTAAGAGGGCTGTTCAATCTTTTAGGCTACAACAAAGGACAACCATTAGATTCAGCTTTTAGTAACTATAACTAGATATTGTAAATATCTTATGAACAACAAATTGAAAAAGGTAGCTGATGAATATAGCTAAAAAAATAACAGCTTCTATCATATGTGAATCAGGGGACCTTCACAGCTTGTTGTAACACAATGGGGTGATAATTGGCTGAAATCATGTGGTGTACTGATTGGAGAGCTTGTTTAGTAACAGTACTTCTTTTCATTTACTGTGCATGTGACACTCGACCTGCTTTGATACTGGATATTTAGCATGCATAATTAAACAGGGTGACCCTACACAGGAGAGCTGTGAAAGAGAAGCAATCCGACTGTGACAGCTTACTTTGAAGTCTGGGACGCTGTTGTTGACAGCAAAAGACAGGTCAGCAGAAGCCACACGCAGTCTCTTTTCTTGTTCCTGGTTGAACTCTGATAGTGCATCTCGACAGGTTTCTGCATATGTTTTGCAGAAGTAGTTTTGACGCAATGGAACAAAACCTTGGAGCACAAGAGAAAGATATAGTGCATGTTAACCGTTTTGCAAACTAGACACCAAGTATTGCAACCCCCCAAACTGTTACCTGTGTATCCCGGAATAATTTTCTCCAGGTTCCTGCTGCCTCCATGTCGGCTTCTCCAGATTTCATTGCGGGGTCCTGTGTCCTCCTCTGTGGATGGGAGACGCCCGGTATGGAGCACAAGCCTCTGTGAGTGAGACACCTCCGGGGAAGATAGGAGCTTTGCTGTTAACTGACCATAAGTCTGGCCCACATGATACTTCAGCTGAGGACAGTAGCCTGCATAACTAAACAAAACCATCAGCAGATGTTGGCAATAATGATTATATTATAATTCTTTTAAGTCCATATAATTCAAGTGTACGGGACACGTAAAGGTGAAGCTTCATAAACTACACAAAGGTAATCCACATGACCACAGCTGATGAACCAATGCCTTCTGAAGCAAAGAAAAATACTAATATTTAAATTTTTTTAACTATAAACCATCACTTCTGGCCAACTGTTCAACGCTTTGTTAGCATGTTGTGAAGTCTGATGTAAATTAATGCGCTGTGAAACACACAAGAAGTGACGGTCCTCTGTTATTCCACGTCACTTCTCGAGTCACGCATTGCTTCACAATTAGCTGATGTAGCCCTTCATGAAGCGTCAGCTTTGCAGGTCCCATACACTTGCATTATATGGATTCACAGAGATGGAATATTTTTCTAAAAATCTTTGTTTGTGTTCATCTGAAAAAAGAAAGTCATACATCTGGGACAGCTTGAGGGTGAATAGATGAGAGCATTTTCATTTTGTTTTGAGTGTCCTTTTAAACATGCTTTTATAGCCTATATTATGTTATATATTACATTATTAAACCAATACATTAAAAGTGCATTTGGTAAAAAGGCTAAATGAATGCTGAAGATTGAAATACCTTGGGGGTTTAAAGTTAAAGGAGTCCTATTATGCTCTTTTACAAAGTCTTGATTTTGATTTGGGGGTGTACTAGAACAGGCTCTCATACTAGGTTGTGCGAAAAACACATTATTTTTCACATATTTTACATTATTACAACACCTCTCTCCCAGTCTGGCATGAACGGCTCGAATAGTTCCTGTATCAAATGAAGGCCCGCCTTCTGAAATACGAGTGAAGTTGAAGAAGTGACATTTCCAGTGATATTGATTGATTGATGGATTCATTCATTCATTCATTTAGACCAGAGAAGGCCAAACCAGGGTGCGTGGGTCAAAATTGGCCCATGATAACCTTTGATTTGGCCAACCATCCCTTTGATTTCCCCCCACAAGAGGGGGAAAACATGCCATTGAAGCATCTTCATTTCTAATTTATCCTTTTGTTTTATTTATTTATTTGCAAATAGGTTAATTTATGTATGTATGTATGTATGTATGCATTTAATTTTATTTATAAAAAAAAAAAAAGCATTTATTTTCAACCCACAGCCCTCAATCTAGTTAGATTTTTGGCCCTTCATAGTAAAAAGTTTGGACACCTCTGATTTAGACAGACAGACAGACGTCCATCTGGCAGTAGATTACTATGACTGCTGGCAACAGACACGCTTTGTTTGTTTTGAGTCTAGTGTCACGTTACATATAGAAAGGATTTTGTAAGATTTATTTCAACATAAACCCAGACCTATAAGCTATATTTAAACTATCATTCAAAATAATAATTTAAATTTTTTTTACTTTTTCAAACTCTTTAACATACACAGCTAATTTCTGGAACAAAATAAGAAACAGATCAATTAATAATAATACAGGGAAATAACTGAGAACTCACCCTGGGATGTACTGCGGGTCAGGTGTCACCAGCACTTTACTAAATTTGGGTGGAAACCGCTCCATATTTTCAAATCCGCAGCAGTTTTGAATGTTGTTTAACGGTTGCTACGGTGAGGAGAGGAGCGCGTGCCATCATTCTGTCAGCGAGCGCGCGTAATGACGTGTCATCCTCAAGAGGGAAGTGTGCGGCCACCTAAATTAAATAAAACAATTCATTCATAAACCAAGAGAAAATAAATTTATTTTATTAAACCGTTTAAAGATAAGCTCTCTCGGCGGTTGTTCTATAAGCCAGTATTGGTCGGTGACGGATTTAAATCTGCATGGGTTCGCTGCATCTGCCTAGTAGGCTACTGTTTGACCTGGCTGGTAAAGATGATGTTACATGACAAGTCAGTTAGTTGTGATGCTGCAGCCTCTTGTGGGTAGTAGGTGAAATGCACCCAGAATACGTTATAGCCTCAAAAAGAAATATAGGCTAGCTATAACAATGCAACAGGTTAATTACTATCCGTACATAAAATAATTTAAATGACACAATAGGACAAAACCTAGCATATTCACTGACAACCAACGCGATATTAAACAGACTCATCCTCAAAACGTTCCAAGCTACAGTATGTTGTAGGTTTTGTCGAAACACATGGAGATTTCTGAAGAATCTTCACGTCCTTTTCTAGAGTCAGTGAGTTGAATTTGAGAATCAGATTAATCATTTTCAACATGTTCCATGTGAATGTTTACATGCACTAATTTTCCTCAAGACTGTAGAAAGCACTTTTTTATATGTAGGCCTACCTTATACTTAGTAATTGACATTTTTACCATGTCTTATAATTTCAAATTAGGCTACATCTAGTCTACCACCGATCTGACTCCTTGTAAAACCTAAATAAATATTCCGAATCCGGAGGAGGAACTCCAGTCGGATTAAAAATATTTTGGAAAGTATTATTAAAGATCTACACTTAAACTTCATTTTTTAACTTACTGATTCAATCATTCGATCACATTAGATCTCAAACAGCCTAAATGTATCATTGTATTAAAAATGTCGTATGACTTATAGGCTACAGTAAATATCTATTCCTCAGCTATGGTATATGGCTTCAGAAGCTTGAAATATAGTGAACAAGTCATACAGACATTTTTATTTCCAACTTTACAGGTGTGGTGACTATTGCCGAAGGCTTGGGGAGGTCATGACGGAGGACCCCACACAAGAAATGCATTGACCTTGCTGTGACCAGCGTCTTCTGGACGCATTAACATGTGAGAACATATATATATATACTAATTATGTGCAATAAATAATATCATAATGCAATAATATAATAAACTTAATAGCACAGATTATAGTCATAATACCATAAATTTAATCACACTAAACTAAATATAAAAACTGTATCTTCATGGGTGTGTACTTCGTGTGTATTATGATTATTGTTTAACAGTTTAATTTGTGGTTTGCATTTTGTTCTCTGATGTTGCATATTTTCATTTTTCCTACATAGAGAGGAATGCTGATGTTATCAATGCACAGGAATGTCTATTCCTCTGCACGGCTCATACCAGCAGATACTGCATAGCTGTGAACTGAATGACACTCTATGGTCCTAGTTTCAGGTCCTAATTATGCATTATATAGGATATGTGAAAAATGACTCTGAAGTACCATTTCCTCAAGCTTGAGTTGGTAGTCAACCAATATTGACGGTTGCCAAGTGAACAACACTTACATTAAGTTGTTACAAATGGATCACTTTATTAATTTCTCTCATGCCTGTATGCGTAGGGATTTGAAAAGGTCCTTCATATTATGCTGGATCAAGGACGTAACCATGTCTTAGACATTAATGGGGTGGACCAAACCCATTTTGTCTAATATGTCAAAAATTGCTCCATTATTGATTTTTTTTCATCACATTTAATTATGAATTATGAATCACTTAAAAGACCTATATTTTTTTTACTTCAAAATGGCAACATTTGACAAAAAAGTCAAGTAGTTTGCATCACTACATAATACTATTGGTCGTTTAAAATTTCTATCGTAAAATAATAAATGCTTTGCTACTTATATCTTACTTTGCCCTCATTTACAATTTAAACTCACTTCTCACAAATTCATGACTTCTTTGATTTGATTGGCCATCTCAATCATTTTGACATGATTGAGACTGCTAAGGAAGACCAAACAAAGCGGTGTAATGTGTAATAAAGTGTAGCAGAGCAGAATCAAGAATAAAAAAATATTGGGGTGGACGATTTGGCTATATCGGACACCACAGGGCTGGTGGTTATACATAAAGTTTTATCTTTTCAATGCATTAAAGACCTTATTTGCCGCCTTCTCAGCATACATACCAGCAGTTTCTGTTACTTTGTTTAAGGGCTTTGTGAAAGTTTCATCAGCCTCACAACATGTCTTGACAGATCCACCAAGAACATGAGCTCAGGATTTTAGGAACGGCACCGGAAGTGGAGCAGTTGTCAGAGGGTGATTGAGAAACATGGGAGTCGGAATGTGGGCGGCTCTAGAAAGGTGCTTTTAGTTCAATGTGACAAATCGACCTGCAAGTTTCTAGTCAGTTGTGAGAAAGTCAAGGTGCTGCGAAGAGTTTCACGTGTTCTGATTGACTACTGAAAGAAACAAGAGTATACCGGACGAGAGAAATTCATTATCAATGAACCTATATAGGAATTTTGGGAATCTTCTGGAGAGTTGGATGACCGAAGGCCACCAGGATTTATACTTACAGACAGGACCTGGTGTGGACAGATTAGATTCCCTTTCTAGGGACTCTGTCCCACTATCCAATGTAAAATCAGAATCCGAGGACTCTGGATTTGAGACGGTTAGTACAACTAGTCCTTGTCATTCTCACCAGTGTAGTGCTTTGACATCTGAAGAATCACAGCCAGTTTTTAGCTCTACAGAGGATGAGGTTCAACCTTCATCCCCGTCTCCTTCTATTTGCTCATCCTCAAGTGTCTCTCTCAGCTCTGTGGCTCTAAAAACAACATGTCTGGAGGTGGAGCAAGCCTTGAGAAGGACAGATTCAGGCTCATGGAGAGGACCCCTGCACCAGATTGAAAGAGGGACCGCTGGGCCACGGTATCGCTCTAACACGGCCTCTTTTCCAACCAGCTTTCACTCAAACAGCTCCAGACCACATCATCGGTTTGCTCATCCAAGAAGAACTCATTCACAACCTCCAGATCCCAAGAAAGCCGAGCTGTACAGAAAATGCCACCAACATGGCCAACCAGTAGACAGCCAGTTGGAGGTGAGCAGTCAACATCTACTTCCTTTATATTACATTCAAATCTAGGTTGAAGACACATTTTTTCTCTTTAGCTTATGATGTTGCTTGAGATGTATAAAGGTTTTAGTTGAGTGAGTTTTATTTGTATGATTTGTTCAATTTGTATGAGTCTGTTTTTCTTTGTTACTTTGCTAATTCTATTTATTTCAGTTTCTTTTACTATTTTTCCTAATTTTACAGCACTTTGGGTGCTGTAAATAACACTAGGTTATACTAGGGTTAGATTATCTCTTTATATGCCATAAAATAATGATCTTTTATGATTAATGTAATCATGCTGTTCCATCTGTGAACACGTCCTCATTGTGCACTGCATCAGATGCACTTACATGACATATACAGTGGGTACGGAAAGTATTCAGACCCCCTTAAATTTTTCACTCTTTGTTATATTGCAGCCATTTGCTAAAATCATTTAATTAATTTTTTTTTCCTCATTAATGTACACACAGCACCCCATATTGACAGAAAAACACAGAATTGTTGACATCTTTGCAGATTTATTAAAAAAGAAAAACTGAAAAATGCTCAGTATTTAGTAGAAGCACCCTTTTGATCTAATACAGCCATGAGTCTTTTTGGGAAAGATGCAACAAGTTATTCACACCTGGATTTGGGGATCCTCTCCTTTAAGGATTATGGAGGCCACTGTGCTCTTAGGAACCTTAAGTGCAGCAGAAATTTTTTTGTAACCTTGGCCAGATCTGTGCTTTGCCACAATTCTGTCTCTGAGCTCTTCAGGCAGTTCCTTTGACCTCATGATTCTCATTTGCTCTGACGTGCACTGTGAGCTGTAAGGTCTTATATAGATAGGTGTGTGGCTTTCCTAATCAAGTCCAATCGGTATAATCAAACACAGCTGGACTCAAATGGTGTAGAACCATCTCAAGGATGATCAGAAGGAATGGACAGCACCTGAGTTAAATATTTGAGTGTCACAGCAAAGGGTCTGAATTCTTAGGACCATGTGATATTTCAGTTTTTGTTTTTTAATAAATCTGCAAAAATGTCAACAATTCTGTGTTTTTCTGTCAATATGGGGTGCTGTGTGTACATTAATGAGGAAAAAAAATTAACTTAAATGATTTTAGCAAATGGCTGCAATATAACAAAGAGTGAAAAATTTAAGGGGGTCTGAATACTTTCCGTACCCACTGTATAGTGTTCATTTGTCATGTCACACACTTGACATCAGGTGCTCCTTATGCTCCTCACACACCAAAATTACTTACCTGGTATTTGCGCACATTTTTGTCATATGCATAGCAGACTTTCTGTACTCATCGTGCACTGTAATTTTTTATGTCTTGGGAAAAAAATGACAAACAAGATTCAGAAAAGCTTAAAATATCATGGTTGCTTTGGTAAATTTCTTTAACTTAAGTTTTAAAATGAAAATTCATGCATTATTTATCATAATATATGGTAATATGATTTTTTTTTTTTAATTACATAATTATTTAACAAATTACAAAGCAATCTCACTAGTAACAATAGACGACATGGCCAAGGTCAAAGGCATAGTGCGCTGAATGCACTTTGACCTGCATCATGTGAGTCTCCATGGTTAAGAAATGACAAGCAGTGGAGTTGCATAACCATTTATGACCAGCTCAGGTACATAATGAGCAGGTTACCCCTTACATATTTAACCCCACTGAAACACGCGCTTGATTCTTTCTTGAAGACACACAATGCACATGCACAGTCTAGACATCCTTTTAATGGACTCAGGTCTGGATCTGTGTCATGAGACGCTAAACAGTCGCCCTAAGACTGAACCGGCCGGTTCAGGTGAGAGAGGAATGACTGGAATGATGCCAGCAGGCTGACAGGAATGTGTGGGTGTTGAGAATGAATGCCACCGATGATAGATCTGTGCTGAACGTGTCTCAACGTTATCAGCGGGAACATGGGGAAAGAAAACTTTATAGGACTGGAACAAAAACAATAATTTCATTCTAATAAAGAAATAACAAATGACATTTTTGTATAATTTTGAAATAAACTGGGTAATAAATGTCACCTGAGAGTGTTTATAGTCTAGTTGTTGGAATTTTTGAAATAGAGGAGACTTGAGGGGCTTGTTGTCACGAGGAAGCTTTCGATTAGATTTCATGTTTAAACTTAAGCTTAAATTTAAGATCGATGTATTTGAATTGCTTATAAAATTTCCACCCATTTAGATTACACAGTTTTAACATAAACAAACTAATGAACATATTGTGATGCATATTTGTCAGTCATACATAAATGAAACAGGTAAGAAACAGATTTCTGTAATCATACTAATAAACTGAATGGTAGCAACTTTACAGTCCTGTTCTGCATGCACATACTACTTATTATAGCAATTACAATAACTGGGTAATAACTAGGTACTAACCCTGAACCTACCCCTAAACCTAACCTTAACCCATGTAGTTACCTTATACTACCCAGTACTTTCTTGGGTAAGTATATTGTACACCATAAGTGGACGTACTGTAAAGTGTGTTTTAAATACACTATAAGCAGGTTTATATATTTATCAATAAATCAAATTTGTTTCAATCGCATACATTTGAACTAACTGAATATTGCTTGTTTTACAGCTAGTCATATTATAACCATGTTTATTTGTTTTCACAATAAACAGATTTATGTTGATTTGAATAAATGCATTTTGAAAATGTTTAAATAAAATCAAATGGATGCAAATGTTTTGTTTTTTTAAGTGCAGAAATCTTACCTGTTTCATGTATGTATTATTGACAATTATGCATGACATTAAGTTTATTGGTTTATGTAAAAATAGCGTAATCCGAAAGGCTGGATTTTTTAATGCAGTTTAAATACATAAATTTCACATTTAGGCCTAAGTGTTTTTTGAACGAAGTGATGATTAAAAACGAAAAAAACTAAACATATATTCAGATAAGGATAAACTGTATAATTAATGTAGATATTAGCTGAAATGTTAAACTGGTTTCTCAGGACAAATACATTTTTGTAAATGTCAGATTGGGGCAATTTGTCACTTTTTTTTTTTTTTTTTTTGAGCCAGTTCTACTTTAAAACATAATTTAATAACATTTCTGGTGGTCAAGACAATTGTTTAATTTTAAGTATGTTGCATGTACTCTTTTGATGTCCCATTCAATGCTAATTGCTTTGTGTTTCACATGTTTTACAGTTTTAATTTAGCTGTAACATACAATATAGATAGCATAAATATATAGTATTATATTGTATTTATATTGTATCATTACATTATTTCCTTGTAAAAATGCAACACTGCGGCGCTATCAAAAAATGACTTTGAGCAGCAAAATTTAAGCTGAGGGGTGGGACTATCTGTTTGTTCAACCAATAGCTGAAAGGAGGAGTGTTCAGAAAAGCTGATTAAAAACAGTCAGTCATTATATTTGTCAATCTGTTTGGTGATGCTAATAGTACAGAAATTACACACTTCAGCTTTAACATTTTTTATTTGCATTCACTTCCTTTACAGGGACCTCAGATGCTCAGCTTCCCTATGTTGAGATTTTCAGTTGTTCAAACTGCAAAGCAGCTCAGAATAGACATTCATAACTATAATCTGTAAACTATTTAGTACTAAGAACAGAGAAATCTGAATCTAGAACAGAGATCGGGTTTTGCATTTTATACAGTACAAATTGACTAGCTTTTTATACCCCACCAAATTAGATAATAAAAGCTTTACTGTTCCCAGCACTGGGAATCTTAATGAATACAGGTCTTGATCTCTCTGTCTCAGCAGCTTGCGGACAGTGATCAATACAGGCTGGACAAACTGTCTCCAGGGTTGCTGTACCTGGAGCAGGTGTGCAGGATGCTGGAGAACATTGCAAAGCTACAGCAGCAAAACTACAGCCTGCAGAAAGAGGTGGAGATCCTGAAGAGTCAGCATGCTGAAATAGAGGTTAGTGACACTGATATATCACACAAAGCTTGCCTTTTTAGGTCTTATAATCAAGACTTTCCAGTTCTGTTTTGCTGCCAAGTTTATGTCAGTTTGCCAAAAGAGGTGTCGTGTGTCAAAATGACTTCTTATTGTTTCCTGTAAACTGAAACCTCATATTTCAAGCACATTAACTCACTAACTAAATGTTTTCAGCTTGGAAGCTTGCATGAGGAGGAAATAAGCTATCCTGCCAGTCAAGGTTTACAGATTCTGGGTCATCCACCTAGCGAATCGACTCACCTAAAAGAACCCATGGGATTTCGTCACAGATCAGTATCTGACACTCAGGCAACCGTCGGCCATTACAGTGAGTCTTTTTGACAGATGAACTCAGCGCAAGTTCAAAATGAGACATTGGTTTGGTGTATGTCTGTTAAAAATAGATGTCTATCCTACAGGGAGAACAAGGTTTGTTCGAGACAAACCTACTGCAGATGCCTTAGTCGAGGAACCTGATGGTAAAGATTCTGTAAGTAAATTGTGAGTGGGCCAAAAATTCATAATTTACTCACCCTGACATCTTTCAAAATCTTCATGTTTTTTTTTTATTCTGTTGAGTTAAAATAATTATTATAACAGACTGTTCAAGCTGCTTTCATACAATGAAAGTGAATTTTGACCACAGCTGATAAGATTTTCAGTGAATAAAGTCTTTAGTTTCAGTCTGTTTCTCACAGAAAGCTATTGCATACCATCAGAAGACTTATAGAGTGTAGTTATAAAGACTTATAAAGTCATAAGGTCATATGTACTTTTATGGGCACTATTTTATAGCACTTTTTGGAGCCCCTGGTCCTCATCCACTTTTCGACATTCTACTAGACTTTTTCTTTTGTGTTCCGCCAAAATAAGTCTTGTTTTGGAACATGAGGATGAGTAAATGACTGAGTTTAATTTTTGGGTGAACTATCCCTTTAATAGTAGTATTAGTCTAAGTAGCATGAAATGTGGATGTTAAGAGTTATAATATGACTGTTCCTCTGTTTGTTAAACCAGTTACCCGAAAATGAGCACAAAAAGCCGAGTAAGATCCAAAAGCTGAAATTTGCATCATTTAGAAGGCAGGAAACACAACAGTCTGACAGAGAAAGCAAAAGGTAAATTTGAGAAAATTAAAGTCTTATATTTTCTTTAGATTGCTATTGCAAACATTTTAAATACTTACTATTTTAATGATTATGTATCATTTTTACATTTGTTAATGTTCATTTATTACACAAGTGTATCTTATGTACTTTTATTCAAAGCTTTCAGCCTAAGAAGAAAACAAGAATGCCAAGCTTTTTCAGTAGGAGTAGAAGTATGACTACACGTCTCTAACATTCATGCCACATTGATGCCCAGTGATGGTGGCTCACACCTCCCTTTTACCTGAGGATTATGGCACTTTTATATGTATAGCTTGTTTTAGTCAAGTATTTAAGGCTGCACTTAAATAAAGTACTGAGTAGTACTAATAGTCTTCATGTACTTAATGGATACTTGTTTTTTTTGAACTGTCAGTTCACTTTGTTTTTGTTAATCCTATTGTTTATAAATTTACAATGCAAAATGCTGCCAATGTTTAGTTTTCATCGCTAGATCCATTCATTGTATTATAGTTATTTTCTCATTTATCATGATCTCAGTCTGTAAACTTTTGCTGCTAAAAGAATTTGTTATTTTGTAATACTAAGGTGATTTCATAACAATTGTTTAATATAATAAAGTATACAATACACCACTTTGCTTGCAAGATTACATACTCATACAAGTTTACATTCCCTTAGCAGAATCTGATGTTTTGCATTTTTAAAAAGAGAGATGGATTTTAATATACTGTACTCCACAGTACAAAATAATAACTGACTTTATCTATAGTATGCACAATATAAATTTATTCACAACTATCAGAAAAGGCTACAAACAGTAATTGATGCTTGATGAGGCAACACATGATATTAAGAACCAAGAATATGTACATTTTGAACAGGGTAATTTGTGTAAATTCAGCTCTGTCTTGTGGAATATATGTAAGTATCTGTAATGTCAAATATATTTCCATTAGGTCAGTAATGTGATCTAGAAAATATGATCCTTCATATTTATAAAAATATATATATATTTGGGCTGGTATGTCTAAAGAGGGTGTGATTTTGGATAGAGGGCATGTGTTTGTAGGAATGGGTGGGGCCTAATTCAATGACTAAGTCTAGAGGATGTTAGTAAAATGGCCTAGTCACTTACAGCACCTAACTTTAAGCTTAAGTTTAGACCAAACAAACAGTTTGATTTTTAAATTCTTTATTGGTCTGTATTATACCCAGGATGGGGGGAGATAGACTACCCTTGGCATTCCCATTTAAAGAGATGTCAATGACGAACACATCCAAACAAGAGATCGAGGGCTATAGGGAAATCAGTTCATACATAAAATACATTTACTCTGATATTTCATATCTCTGACTTTACACACAAGTGTCCTTTTCACTTTAAGTTCACATAGCATCCTGTGCTATTAAATATATAGATACATCTGTGACCCTTCGGAGAAGGTGAATATGTGTGACTCAAGGTTTTCAGATGGTGGAATAGCTTTTGGGATGAGCTCAGGATCCTCTCCATTCTACATGATGCCACAGGAGGAAAGAGGGTTGGCAATGTGGCAAGTGCAAGCCGATTGACAGTACTGGCGCACCGTCTGATAGCAGCTGCGGTCACCATCGCTGCCCCACTGCACGGTCCCTGCCGGATCAGGCGGCAGCCGGCTGAGGATGCTGGTGTTGATGGCCAGAGCGGCTAGCCCATAGTCGGTGAAGAGCACGGTCTCACGGCGGCAAGTGGGGCAGGAGATGAACTTGTACTTGGGACAGGACTCATACAAGATCTGCAGGCACTCCTCACATACTGAGTGCAAACAAGACAGGATGCGTGGGCGCTTGCCGGCAAAGTTGTAGGTGTGTCCACATGTGGGGCAGTCCAGTGGTTCGCATGGCATCACAGGGCCTGAGGAGGTGGAGGATGAGGAGGAAGAGGTGGAGGAAGAGCGGAGCACGTACTGGGTGACGATGACGTTGTCCATCTTGTAGTGGAACTGGTGGTAGCAGATGTCAGATGTGCTGGCCTTGCGCTGGGCAAGATAACTTGCTTCACGGCGGAGGACAGGGGCAGGAGGCGACACTAAGGGTCTGGGTGGGACCACGGTGTTGCCATTGACCTCCATGGATAGGTCGCCACATGCCTGGTTGACGATCACCTCCCCCTCGCCTCCTCCATCCCAGGCCACGCGGGGAGGTGGGGCGTAGCGAGGCTGGGTCACTGGAGCCGGACACTCCCGAGGGAACTTCTCCGACTGGATGATCTTGACAGTGTCCATGGGGATGGTCACAGGTTGGCGCCGCAGGCAGGACATTCACTCCTAGGCTCGGTGTTCTTGGCTAGAGGAACTGGGTGTAGAGTCCGTTCCTGCAGAGTAGGTCTTCAGTGCACTGGGGGAGGACACTCAGCCATTGCAGGGGACGTGAGGACGGATGGGTTTGTCCATTGCTGTCTCAAAGTCCCTCCTTGGTCACGGACTGCGTCACCCTGAGTCTTTATGTGGCGACGATGACGTTGTCCATCTTGTAGTGGAACTGGTGGTAGCAGATGTCAGATGTGCTGGCCTTGCGCTGGGCAAGATAACTTGCTTCACGGCGGAGGACAGGGGCAGGAGGCGACACTAAGGGTCTGGGTGGGACCACGGTGTTGCCATTGACCTCCATGGATAGGTCGCCACATGCCTGGTTGACGATCACCTCCCCCTCGCCTCCTCCATCCCAGGCCACGCGGGGAGGTGGGGCGTAGCGAGGCTGGGTCACTGGAGCCGGACACTCCCGAGGGAACTTCTCCGACTGGATGATCTTGACAGTGTCCATGGGGATGGTCACAGGTTGGCGCCGCAGGCAGGACATTCACTCTTAGGCTTGGTGTTCTTGGCTAGAGGAACTGGGTGTAGAGTACGTTCCTGCAGAGTAGGTCTTCAGTGCACTGGGGGAGGACACTCAGCCATTGCAGGGGACGTGAGGACGGATGGGTTTGTCCATTGCTGTCTCAAAGTCCCTCCTTGGTCACGGACTGCGTCACCCTGAGTCTTTATGTGGCACAGATGGGCAAAGACTTCCAGCCAGTGCACAGTATAAAAAAGGCCCTGAAGGACAATGGAGGACTGTGTCTTGCTTCGGAGGTCACGAGAAGTTGCAGTTTGTGGTTCTAGTGGTTAACAAAGTCTTGAGGCAACAACTTACACCCTGTTTACTGATATTGCACAACTGAGAGTTGTTAATTTGATGTAACAGGATATTATTACTTACAAATGAATGGCTGAACAATACAAAGTGTCACACTCAATATTAGAAGATATGTTGGCAATTGTTTCAGTGTTTACACTGTTACAGCACATTTATTAGGACATAAATACAATAACGACCTAAATACAGAGTACCTTGAAGAGAATCTTAGGATTTTACTAAGAAATACTGTTTAGCTTAATACTGTTGTTAGCCAAATGTCCGTAGACTGTCTCATAGAATGCTTAGTGAGTTTCAGAAAGGAACTGATGCAAACAATGTAACAGAAGCTACATCCACCTCAATGTCACAACCTTCTTCCTGTTTCAGGTCCCCGTTGTGGTATGACCTTGCCCTGTTCTTGCTTCTCCTCGTGATTGGCTGTGCTTACAACCTCCCTGACCTTTGTTCTGATAAGCTTTTCGGGGAGGTGCTCATGTGGCTTTGGAAAGATCTCGAAGGTGTTCTCCCAGTCCTTAAAAGACCAGAACTCCTTAAGGGGTCTGCGTTGAGCTTGACAGATTGTGCGTCCACTCTTTGGTGTCGTGACAGGTCCGAGAGTGTCTCAGGAGTCTCGCCAGACCTTACTTGCTTCTAGCACTTTTCCCAAAGTGATGCAGATATGCAGACTCATAGGTAGTGTCGTTTCTGTTCCTGGAGGAAAAAAAATAAAACAGTTCAGGTGATGCTAATGCAAGGGCACAGCTCAGCTTTTTTCATGCCATTTGCCTGCGCTCTTGGGAACAGTGTCTAAAAAGTGTCCTGTCATCTAGAGCTAAAAACACAGCAGTGGGGAAATTCTGATGAAGAAAATTTAAGAGATGATTCTGTGCAAAAGACTGTGATCTGCGCAACATGTCCATTCACAGCAGAAATCTGGAACCCCGCAGCATCTTTTCCAGTCAAAAAAACTCTCTTGCTCTATCTGCCAGCTGCCATCTGCGGCCCTGTGGGGCATGGGCACTGTGGAGGAAGAGGCTGAGGACCTGATCACAGAACAATCTGTCCTACTGCTATGAACCTATACATGCATTACAACACAACACAACACAGCAGAAGCCCACAACTCTAAAATGGCTGCCAGTGCTTATATGAAGTCAATTGTGAATTACTGTTTGCAACCCATTTTACTTCCATAATGTGACATATTTCATAAAGTGAAAGAGGGTATTCAACAAGAAAAATGTAGGACAGGACTTTATTTTATTTAGGTGAAAGTGGGTGTGGCTTATCAAAATAAAGATTACGTAGAGAAACTGTTTTTCTTTAGAATAACATATATACTACCAATAAATTGTAATGTGCATGTTTTGATTTCATGTTGAGTTGTTCATGTTGGGTGCATGTTGAATGATCCTGTGCTATATTTACATTTAAGATATTTAGTAGACATTCTTATCCAGAGCGATTCAGCTTCACATTTGAGTAGTATTGTGATATATTTGGGAATATATTGTCAACAGCTAAAAGGAAGTTGTCAGGCATGAGGCACACCCTCTTTAGTCATGACAATAGCATGGTTTGAGTATCTCACTGTTTAAAAAAAAAAAGTATTTTAGTATAATATTAAGGACACTAATTAAGTTTCCAGTTTCGTATGCTACAGTATATTGACCAGTCAGCATCCAGGACCAGAATCCAGGACAAGTCCGTTTAAGTAAGTCATTTTTGGTTAGATGGACGTGTGAAATTGTGTGACAGTTAAGACTGAACCATCTGAGAAAAAAATGTTGTGGTTAGGGGTGGTGTGTGAATGTTTGTGTGCTTTATTAACAGTGGTGAGCACACTGACATATCTACAGTTCTCTGCATGCTGTGCAAGATGTGATGATAGAGAATGCACTAGAGAGAGGAAAATGAGAGAGAGAGGGAGAGAGAAGCAGAGAGAGGAAGCTGACCTACATACAGCAGAAAAGGTAGAAAGAGAACATGCGTCCTTTTACTCCACATCAACACTGTGCTTGTGATCTTATGCGAAAAAATAGAACACTTCCATTATAATTAACAAAGCTGCTTACACAACAAGTGAGTGACAGCACTTTAATGATTATCACAGGAGCATCTCTTTTTGTCGCATCACAGTGCTCTGCTCGCTTGCATGCAGAGTCGAAGAGGAATGGTACATTCATGTCATGTTGGAATGACCATAATTACAAGATTCTGATTAGTAAAAACAGTCTTTGGACTTGTAATTACACATTGGAAACTCGGAAATTAATGAAAGCCTGCTGTGAGCTTATATAAAAACCAATGGCAGTGACATCAACACGTAAAGGGACATTTTACCTAAAATGAAAATTCATTATTTACTGACATTATTTACTCACCCTCTGTGTATTGTTTGTTTATTTGTTACTTGACAGCGGTGGCCACTGTAAGCTGTCTTGGAAAAGAGCCTTGTGAAGATTCTTGACATTCTCATTTTATATTTTACAGAAGAAAAAAAAAAAACATAGGCCACTATCCTACTGTTCCAGTCATACAGCAGAGGTTCGCAGAAAATGCGGGTGCATGTGAGTTTGTGGTTCGTTGCCAAGTTGTGCCTCCCATTAAAAAAAAATAAAAAAATCTAACTGTGTGTGAACTTAACCGTATTACTCACTCAAATACAGAACTGACAACCATATTGCTGTGTGAACGTGACAAAATGGCCTACTTGTTCTCAAATATTGTGCAAGATAATAGAGGAATTTATATTATGTATTTTGCTGTCATCGATAATAATGTCACATATGGATCCATGTTAGCGTTATGAGTGAGATAGTTCACAAAAACATACAAAATGTTGTCATTATTTACTTACCCATGTTCGGTTAATTCCAAACATGTATGACTTTTGGCTTAGCAACATAAAAAATATATTTTGAGAAATCTCTCTCTCAGAATTGTAATCATGCCTTGTGTGCAAATATGTGAATTTCCTGCTGAGATTTTGAAGTGTGCAACCAACCAATCAACACATTTCTATCCCATAATGCCACGGGAGATGGGAAGCTGTCAGATTGTACACACTGAAAGAAAATCGCAGTACTATATTGCAAGCTGAGTGACTTTTTTCAAGTCTAAGTGGTTAAATTATACTTTACACAAGTAAAACAAGTACACAAGTAATTTAAGTGATTAAATTATACTATACACAAGTAAATTATTTTCACGGTTGTTAGTACATCACAGGTCAAAGGACAATGCTGCCATTGCAGATATATCTGGGAATGTATTTACACTACACACCTAAAGAATGTATTTCAGCAGTCGAGAAATAAGTAACTGATTGAATTTACTAGAGGAATCGAACACGGTCATGGTAATTCACACATGATGTGAATGCACCGTAAGCGAGATTGTCTATTTATGGCATCACTCCACTATCTTTGTTCTTCTTTTCCTCCTCCCCCATCCATCCATTTCTGAAGATTCACACTCTTCTCCACCGACAGCCGTGGACCTCCACTCACACCCACCCACTCACACTCTGGAACATGCGCAGGCCAGCGCACAAAAACATGCTTGTTTTGAACCAGCTCCTTGATTTGTTGTGACCAATCAGACCATAATAAGTCAAAATAACCTCTGTATATTCTATTTCCCATCTCGCTCATTGGTTTAGTTGTTTACAATGATTTAATTAGGATGTGAGCACAGGATGTGGCTCCAAACCCTCCTTCATTTTCTGGAGGTCACAGAACCACCGATCAGCCAGTAACTGTCAGTCACATTCATTCGAGTTGCCACGGCACTGCAGAGCTGTGAGGCAGAGCCAAAAATAACCACGCGCTCTTACTGGTTCATACACACACACACACACACACACAAAGGTGCGAATAAGCTTTCTGATATCAGCATAGTCAGCTGGTGCATGGGCGTTGGAAACCGTGAGATGTGATGAGTGAAATGATTCCTAAGACTTCAGGCATTACTGTTTAGAGATCTTTACCATATATAAATAACAGCCATTATCTCAAAATAAACCCCAACAGGGTGATCAGGATCCCAGCACAAACCAACTGAACATTACCCAACCTAATATGGCTACGCTTCAAAAAATCAAATCAAATAATAAATAAATAATGGGCATGAAATTAGTTTAGTTTGTGAAAACAGAAAGAAGCAATGATTGAAATCGGTTGGCTGGTATGAGAGTCGGTTTTACAAAATCTATCTATATATCTATCTATCTATCTATATTATATCTATATTTAATATTAAATATTATATTAAATCTATATTTAAGTTGTAAATAAAAGAAAGATTATTGGAATATGTTGTTCCAGAAAATACTATTTCTGCCTTACTTGCCATATCGTTGTAATTACTTGTGAAAATTTACTACCAATTTCTGAGTTTCAGTGTTATTTTATTGTTAGTAAAACACATTTATTCAGGATTTTGTATTTTCCAATGTATTTACATGGAACCCTGAAGTACCATAGTACTACTAACTTGGTACTTTTTTGGGTAACACTTTATTTTAAGGTGTCCTTGTTACAAATGTTACATGTACTTACTATTGTAATAACAATTAATTATACATAATTACATGCAAGTAACCCTAAACCAAACCCTAATCCCAACCCTAACCATATAGTAAGTAGTACATGTAGTTAATTAACATTACTCAGTACTTAAATGTATAGTTCCACTGTAACAAGGACACTTTAAAATAAAGTGTAACCCTCTTTTGTTATAGCGTTTAAAAAAAGATTTAGTTGTAACTGTGATGTTAGTTTAGTGCTCTCCAGTATGTATGTCCTTTAGCCCTGTGAATCGATTAACTTCTATTAATTTGTTTGTTTGTTTGTCAGGAGTAAAGCACGGTTCTGCCTCTCATCACGCACAGGATTTCATATTTGATAGGACAAGCTCCTCCATTATGTAAGAGGCTCAATCAAGAGAGACAGACAGCAGATAACATATTAAAGCAGGCCAACTGTCTGCTGCTCTGCACGGCACTGTTGCACTTAATGAAATCATGTGTGTGTTCGACCCTGTCAGCACAAAACATGATGAAGAGCGGCAGAGAGGATGAGATAGAAACAGCAAATAACTGAAATGAGCTGGGCTGCGATTTCCAAAAGCATGGTAAGCCAATGGTCTCTATCTCTATGGCCTCTATGATCCAAAAATGAAAATTTTCTGAAAATTTACTCATCCTCAGGCCATCCAAGATCATCAGATTTATCAGAACAGATTTGGAGAAATTTAGCATTACATCACTTGCTCACCAATGGGTGCCATCAGAATGAGAGTCCAAACAGCTGATAAAAACATCACAATAATAATCCACAAGTAATCCACACCACTCTAGTCCATCAATTAACGTAGTGTGCAGTGAAAAGCTGCATGTTAGTAAGAAACAAGTTCATCATTAAGGTGTTTTTAACTTTAAACTAATGCTTCTCTCTAAAATATGAGTATTCTTTCTACAGTGAAAAAGTTGTCTCGTCTGAATAAGGAGTGAAATATGCACAGATCAAGCACTGTTTACAAGTGAAAACAGTCCAAAAAAGTTATAAATTAATGGGGATTTTGGGGGATTTTTATTTGAGAGGTCAACAGAGGATGGATTTTATTGAACATTATTGTGATGTTTTTTTTATCAGCTGTTTGGACTTTCATTCTGGCGGCACCCATTCACTGCAGAGGATCCACTGGTGAGCAAGTGATGAAATGATCAATTTCTCCAAATCTGTTCCCATGAAGAAACAAACTCATCTACATCTTGGATGGCCTGAGGGTGAGTACATTTTCAGCAAACTTTCCTTCAGGTGATCTATTTCTTTAAAGGGGTCATATGATGCGATTTCAAGTTTTCCTTTCTCTTTGGAGTGTTACAAGCTCTTGGTGCATAAAGAAGATCTGTAAAGTTGCAAAGACTAAAGTCTCAAATCCAAAGAGATATTCTTTATAAAAGTTAAGAGTCAGCCACGCCTACCTAAAACGGCTCGTTCTAACACGCCCCCACACTGTAAACCCGAACAGTACTACTAACTTATAAAGATTAAGAACACTGCAATTAAAGTCTGTTAAATCGTTGATGCAACTTATA
>NW_015651641.1:2211157-2222030 GCF_001515625.1 Sinocyclocheilus rhinocerous
AGCTTTAATACACGCGACTGCACGCGCGTCCATGTTTAACGCTTCTCATAGCTATGTGAAAATAAGTGTATAATTGGAACAGTTCATTGTTGGAGCTGAGCTGAATGAGAGAGAGAGCGAGAGAGAGATGCAGAGTGTGTGCAGAGCAGGGGGACACGAGGAACAATATTAAGAACCGCTGCTTTAGAACATTGATTTTGAAACTTGTGAATCCATTAGAATCGTTAGAAGACAGAATCGCGATTCATATAGATTTTTATGTGCACCTCTAGTTTTCTCTTCCTCTTCTCTAAAGCAGCGCAGCATGCCCTTTGCTGCCTTTTCCCGAGGCTTATCTGGGTTTGTTACGTCACGAACCCGGGAAGTAACTTGTTGTAGTCCCTACCAGCCATTGTTGTAGGCATTAAACTGCCAGAATTTTAAAAGACAATATCTCCGTTTGCATTGAACTTTCAGCTTCATAACTTTGCAGATATTGTTTATGCTCAAACAGCAACACAACACACCAACTAACCTTAAAAAAGTGAAACACCCCTTTAAATTTTTTGTTTGATAATTCAGAAATTGAATAAAATAACATGCAGTAGCCTCACACAAAAAGTAATGTGGCCGTGCCACAGTAGAGTTTGATATAATATGGTTATACTATTTTTGATACATATCATAATACCAAATGATTACCATATTCTCATGCAGGTATTTACACACAAATATCTTCTGTGACTTTTTGTTTACCACTTGATTTGTATTTCTGCGGTGTCACACTGTAGATGAGTGAAATCTCATTGCTATTCCACATATTAATAATGTGTAGTTAATATTACTCAGTAATGTTCATTATATTACTCCATATATATTTTTTTCTTCTAAAAACAATAAATACAGGAATATGTGTTCAAAAGAAGGCACATTGACAGGCTCAGTCACTGTGTGCATTGAGTCAACAACATTCTTGAGTTCATTCAGAACCTTATCACATTGTCAAGGCATCACATTCCAATACATTCTGGCACCACCTTGACACAAAAACACATACATATAACTGGCCTTACCGTGTTTTTTCAAGGTTATAATACTTTCTTCTTCTAATCTAGTTTAATATGCAGAGACAACTATAAGTAAGCCATTTATAGGGTCATTTTTTCCATTCACACACTATCAAAACATTGCTCTTTTTGTTTGAGAATCAGCCTGACAGAGCAACAGCTCAGCCAATGGCATGAGTTTTGGGGCGGGGCTATATGATTGGGTGACCAATGGAGGAGTGTTTGAGAAACCTGTAAGAAAAAATCATTATTTTTAAATTCCGTTTGTCGACTTTAGGGGTATAAATGAAATAATGTCTAAAATGAACATCAGCCAACAGTGATCCTTTGGGCTGCTGCATAGTATTAAAAATGATTTAAGCATTGTTTTATTGAACTAGCATTTAGTCTGGCTTCATTCTGGTGAACAATACGACTGCTTTCCACAATCCAATCAAATCCTGATGGATAAAATCAAGTCCTGTCGTCATTTTTTTCTCACTAAATACTCTGTTTTACTGAAAAAAAAAAGTATATTACAGGAGTAAAACTCACTTTAAAACGCTGAAGATAGAGAGAGAGATGCAGAGTGTGTGCAGAGCAGGGGGACACGAGGAACAATATTAAGAACCGCTGCTTTAGAACATTGATTTTGAAACTTGTGAATCCATTAGAATCGTTAGAAGACAGAATCGCGATTCATATAGATTTTTATGTGCACCTCTAGTTTTCTCTTCCTCTTCTCTAAAGCAGCGCAGCATGCCCTTTGCTGCCTTTTCCCGAGGCTTATCTGGGTTTGTTACGTCACGAACCCGGGAAGTAACTTGTTGTAGTCCCTACCAGCCATTGTTGTAGGCATTAAACTGCCAGAATTTTAAAAGACAATATCTCCGTTTGCATTGAACTTTCAGCTTCGTAACTTTGCAGATATTGTTTATGCTCAAACAGCAACACAACACACCAAGTAACCTTAAAAAAGTGAAACACCCCTTTAAATTTTTTGTTTGATAATTCAGAAATTGAATAAAATAACATGCAGTAGCCTCACACAAAAAGTAATGTGGCCGTGCCACAGTAGAGTTTGATATAATATGGTTATACTATTTTTGATACATATCATAATACCAAATGATTACCATATTCTCATGCAGGTATTTACACACAAATATCTTCTGTGACTTTTTGTTTACCACTTGATTTGTATTTCTGCGGTGTCACACTGTAGATGAGTGAAATCTCATTGCTATTCCACATATTAATAATGTGTAGTTAATATTACTCAGTAATGTTCATTATATTACTCCATATATATTTTTTTCTTCTAAAAACAATAAATACAGGAATATGTGTTCAAAAGAAGGCACATTGACAGGCTCAGTCACTGTGTGCATTGAGTCAACAACATTCTTGAGTTCATTCAGAACCTTATCACATTGTCAAGGCATCACATTCCAATACATTCTGGCACCACCTTGACACAAAAACACATACATATAACTGGCCTTACCGTGTTTTTTCAAGGTTATAATACTTTCTTCTTCTAATCTAGTTTAATATGCAGAGACAACTATAAGTAAGCCATTTATAGGGTCATTTTTTCCATTCACACACTATCAAAACATTGCTCTTTTTGTTTGAGAATCAGCCTGACAGAGCAACAGCTCAGCTAATGGCATGAGTTTGGGGGTGGGCTACATGTTTGGGTGACCAATGGGGGAGTGTTTGAGAAACCTGTTAGAAAAAAATCCTTATTTTTGAAATTCCGCTTGTCAACTCTAGGGGTGTAAATTAAATACTTAACATCTAAAGTGAACATCAATCAACAGGGATCCTTTAGGCTGCTGCATAGTATTAAAAATGATCAAATACAGTGGGTATAGAAAATAATCACCCCCCTTTAAAATAATCACATTTTGTTGCTTTGCAGCCTGAAATGAAGACGGACACAGTTTCTGTTTTATCCAGCTGTATTTACTCAGTGCAACTTGTAACATCCAAGTGAAAGATATAACAACAACATGTCAGGGAAAAAAAAAAAGAACAGTATCACAGAGTTGGAAAAAGGATCCCCCCCAAAATGACTTGTATACTCAGTCAGGTGTAGCTAATCACTTTCTTAATGGCACACAAAGCCATTTGACTTTCAACTGTGATCAGCTGTGCTCATTTTGATTAGCTCAGCATAAATAAAAAAAAAAGCTTTTCTGGAGCATTTCAGTTCTTGGTAGTGCAACTGAAGCAAACAATCAACTATGGGTGCCAAGGCACTGTCAAAAGATCTCCGGAATAAAGTTATGGACAAGCACAAGTCAGGAGATGGATACAAAAACATTCAAAGGCTTTATCAATGCCTAGAAGCACAGTGAAGTCTATTAGTAAGAAGTGGAAGGTATTTGGTACAACACGGACTCTCCCCGGATCAGGACGTCACTCCAAACTGATGAGAACCAGGAGGAAACTGGTCAGAGAGGCAACCAAGAGGCCTACAGCAACTCTGAAGCAGTTGCAGGAATTTATGACAAAGAGTGGTCATTGTGTGCATGTGACAACAATATCACAAATTCTCCACAAATGTGGCTTGTATGGGAGCTGCAAAGCAACAAAATGTGATTATTTTAAAGGGGGTGGGGGGTGTGTGATTATTTTCTATACCCAATGTAGCTTAAGCATTGTTTTAGTGATCTAGCATCCAGTCTGGCTTCATTCTGGTAAAAAAATACACTTGCTTTCCACGGTCCAATCAAATCCTAAATACTCTGTTTTGCTGAAAAATTTTATATTACAGAAGTAAAAATCACTTTAAATCACTGAAAATTGTCCACTGTGTTCAGAATGTGATATAAAACAGAAAGCAAACAAACAGACGCACAGTCATCAAAATATCTAAAACATTCCTGTCCTCATATCCCACTCACTCCCACAAATACACACACACACACACACACACAACAAAAATACACACAGGTACCACCCAACACATTCCACAAGCACATCTCTCCCCGCTGCCCATCTCTGCATCTCTCTGGATGCATTCCACTTGTGCAGTGAGACAGTCAGCAAGAGGGCACCATGTCCTGTGCCAGCGATGCTATCAGTTGTTCACCTCTGTCTCACAAAGCCTGTCCTGAGCCCTGACCTTACGGCTGCAGCCAGTCTCACACATGTAGTCACAGGGGATCTCATTCATGTTTGTACATAAAGTGTATGTAATATCAACACTTGACAGCATCTAGAATGCAAACCCATTTATATATGTATATTTATCAATAAACTAAAAACTAAATAGTCAGAGAAAGATATTTTTAAAAGATTTTTAAATGTTTTTAAATAATGAAATATTTCAAAATGTTATTTTTTTAAAATGTTTATTTATACATTAAATATTATCCACATACATACAGTATACCCACGTAAAGCAAATTTTAGCAAATATAGCAATATATAACTATTTCTTATATTGTTGCAAAATGTAAACAATATTATCACCCAGCTCTAATCTGCTCAATTTGACTGTAAGGCATAAAAATTAAGATATTATAAACATTAACATCATGATTTTCTCTGAATCTGTTTGTAAAATGCGCTATTCAAATAAATTATGAAGAAATATTATAAAGTCATTTGCACTCTTATTATCTCTTATTATCATCAAACCTGAACAAATATAAAATGCAGGTGAAACAAATGCAACATTGAGATATATTCAATCAACAGCTGATAAATAGATAGATACATGTCTCCACCCTACATTTTTCTATAATCATGTGTGCATCATAATACAGAAGAAAAGATCTATTGCTACAACTAAAGTGTTTTAATAAAACATTATTTTATGGAAATTTGCGTATTATATTCATGTACTTATTTTACAATCGCACAAAACTATATGCAAACAAAAACCGAAAAGAAAATTGGTTTCAAAATCCACCAATGGCAGCGCAGGAACCACCAGCATGCTAATATGACAGTTGAAATAAACTTAATTTAACAACTCTAGTTTATTTCTAGTTTAAATCTTCAAAATGTTTCTCTGGTCCTAGTCATTAAATGTAGCACTAAATACTTGACTTGTGGTTTTAATCCTTTAACTGACACAACCATGATTGAAAATGCCTGCATGGTTTACAAAAGCTTTCTAATAAAATGTAAAACTAAAAATCTATAAATTCTATAAACCAAAGGCTTTGCTATTCATGCAGTTGTTCATGTTAAAGGTTTACGTTTTAGATGCCGTCAACTGTTGTACATATGAAAATGCAGATGTGTTAGAACCACAATTTACCTACTAATACTAAAGAAATCACAATGGCATTTAATGGTGGCTTTTGGCTGTATTATAAATCTACAAGAACAAGCACAATTCTGTGTGTTTCAAAAATCAGTTGAAGATGGAGCAGATGAAGCTGTGAGATGGTTCTGGAAAATGAAAATATGTATGGATATCATTGTCTATCATTGTCTTGCACTGTGTGATAAGTGTGATTGAGGTTTTGTCAGAGGGTTTACATCTTCGCTGTTAGAAATGGCTGTTGTGTGTGTGTGTGTCGAGCTGCTGTAGAGAACATAGGTCATGCTAGTTTTAGCGAGAAGGCGGCAGTGTTTAATAATTCAGTGGCTGTCATTCAGAGCAGGCGTCAGCCATTTTACCCACAGTTCATTCACGAGAGAGACGGTTTGTTCCCTTAGCCTCTGTTGACACAGATCACCTAGTCCTTTTCACAGGACATGTTGCAAAGATCCTTATTAACAATGTTAGAAACTGGTCAATCGAGAGAAATCAACATACAAACAATTAGCTTTGAAAGGTTAGCACTAGCAGTGTGACATAAACAAGCCACTAAGTGAATCTTAATTATCACAAAACATTGGCTAATCATTGAATTCAACTTATTTTACCACCACAACATGTATTTATCTACACAGCTATGCAAAATAATCAATGACCCCAAAAAAGCCCTTGTCAAAACATTGTAAAGGAATGCCAATTTCTGCTATTAATGCTATTTTCTATTCTAAAGGAATGCTAGGATTTCTATCATATTTTGGAAGCAGTCATAATGGGATGAAAACAGGAAAATGTAATATAGGACTGGATAGTCTGGAGCTGTTTCTTGAGGAATACATTGGAAAATAGAAATGTCATTTTTTAATAGGAATACCACTGGAACCTCTTATAGCAATTTCAGCTTCCATCCAAATCCTAATGGAGTGCCAATCATAATTTGCCTATTCCTAATATATAGAAAAAGTAATATTGTGCTGGAACATTGGAATTCTGAGGAATATGTTGTAAAATAGGAACACCAGTTCTTAAAGGATTGACAATAGACTTTCTATCATAATTCTGATATATCAATCCTGAAATCAAACAAGAATCTTCTTGTATTTGATTTTAAGAGGGTTTTGAAGGCTTCATTCACCCCAGTCAGGTGACACCAATAACAAGTACCAATAACATTTATCAGTACAAAGTCATTATTTTGAGCTGATGTTGGCATGACCTCAGGTGCACAGAAACAGATTCATCTGCTTTCCTCCTTTGAGATATTGATGGACAGTATCGATTGCTGAATCTTCATTGTGACAGGAGGCTGAATCTACAGTACAGGAAGCAAACAGGGACTTCTGGGTGTTTGGTTGAGGTTTTCGACACTTATTAGTATTCTGGGAGTGTGTGCATCTCTGTTAGCAGTTTTTAGTGCAGTGTCGTGGGAGGGGTGCGCCAGCAGCGGCGGTTATGCAACCAGAGCAGCATACGCAACACACTGACTGCAGTGCCTGTGCATGCAACACACACACATGGTTTCAAGCACAGGTCCTTCTCTGTCTTCTCTGACCACACATGTGGGTTAGTATATGTGTGTCGGTGTGTAGTAGTTCATGTGATCAGATGCCCACTTGGATAATGTAAGTCATTGATGGAATTCGTGATAGTGTGCACATGCAATCATGAATTGCAACCTGGCCAATTCCACAACATGGTCAGCACAGCCACACAAGAACAGAAGTGCAAGCCCTGCGTGAGGATGTGGGACCCAGAAATATGACCCACATGCTAGTAAATGAAAATGTTTATTAAAAATATTTTATATATATATAAATATTATAAAACACTATAATAATATAAAACCTAAATATTCATTTAAAATATAATAATATATATTTTTAGATGATATATTTATGATATATATATATTATCTAAAAATAAAAGTATTTAATTTACATAATATATATACATACACACACACACACACACCAACACACACATATATATATATATATATATATATATATGATTCATATCATTATTAATAAATTATATACTTACATATATTAAATTGACTAGTTTTATTTAATACAATTGTATAGTTACTGAATTTTTTGTCAGATTAGGTAAAGGAACATTTTAAGGAAATTAGATTAAGGAAAAGCATTCTCGTTTTGCATTAGCATTTAATATACATTTGAGATAAGATGCTCATGCAAAGGTAAACTCATACAAGCATAATGACCATAAAACACTAATAATACACCATTTTAGGCATCCTTACCTGTATTTAGTTGTCTCTAGTGTGTATTTAGTGGCGAGCCTCTGGATTTGGACGAGTGGTGTGGATACGATCCTCATGGACAATGCAGTGGTCAGATGTGGGATTAATTCAAGTCTTTCTCACACGGGGACACAAAGTTCCTGTGATTCTGCTGCTGTCTCAGCAGATGCTCCTGTTGCATGTGAGAGGATGGAGGAAAGACTTCCCTGCCTGTCTCCAAGAAGGATGGATGGAAGGGTGGAGGATGGGAAAGATGGAGGACATCACCAAGTGCCGTTCTATTCTTCTTCTTGTCCACGATGGGCTCTTTTGGTTCAGTGTTGGTCCTGGTTGTTCACTCACTCATTCATTCATTCATTCATTCATTCATTCACCCAGTCAGTTGTGTAAGAGGATTCTTGGATCTCTGCATCCGCTTCACACACTCTGTCCGTCTTCTTCTTACTGGAATTCTCACTTGAATGCTATTTCTCTGCAATATCTTTCAATGAGGCCATTTGTCTTTCTCTGTCTTCCTCTCTCTCTCTTGCTGTGTGAGAGCAAACACTCATACACACTCGCACACACACTCTCTGACTCACAAGTGCATGTTCTGCCTCTGTTTCTGTATCTCGACTCTTCCTCCTCACAGACTCTCTCTCTCTCTCTCTCTCTCTCTCTCTCTCTCTCTGGCAGTGCCTCTGCAGGCTGGATCACGTTTTCACCAGGGAAAAAAATCCAGCCAATCAGAGCCCCCAACTCATCCCCCCTCCCTTTGCAAGCTCTCTTTCTCTCAGTCTCCATCCATCTCTTTGTTTTACTCTGACTCTCTGCCTCAAACAGTGCACAGATGCAAACACACACACACGTTTTGTGTGGTTTGTCATTGTATTCTTTCTGGATCATTCTCACGCTTTCAGCCCACGGCGGAAACATTGTAAACAACCAGGTGACATGTTGAGAGATGCAATACAAAAGCATACAATACAAATTATGATGTTGAAAGGATGACATTTACCTTGTAAAAATGGTGTGCAAAACAGGTGTAAGATGTCCAAAGAGGATAGAAGGTCTACAGTAGTGCATTATTTATCTGTGTGGAGCAGGAATAGCATGGAGGATGCTGGGACGTGGGGATTGTATTATATAACAGATTGAGATTTTCATCAGTTTTAGCATTACACATGTCCTTGTGCTGTCCTACACATAATCCACAGCACTGAAAGGGAAATTGTGTATTTATGTACGAACGCAATGAAAATCAACAAGAATTTTAATTCAATGCGACATGTGAGTGTTGCATGCCATATTTATATCACAAACAGTTGCTAGGGTGTACTAGGTGGTTGCTAGGGTGTTCTGGATCAAAACTGTCTCAACCTGAAGTCTCTATGATATTGTGGTCTCTAGATATGACTGGGGTCTTTCAGTGTAAGTCTATGGGATTTTTTCCCTGCCTTTTTTAGCGTCAACAAGGAGAAACTTGTGAATGCTAAAAAGCCACAAGTTTTGAGGTTTCATTCATATCTGATGAGTTACATGCTGAAGTGTGTAGTTTAAGGACACGTGTATGGTTTCATCGAATAAAATCATCCTCTGAGACAAGCTGTTTCTGGCAGCTGTGTGTGTAGCAGCTCAAGCTAACCTTACTCCCCCTGCAGCACGTCACATAGTCATGCAGTCCATTGTTTCTGGAGGTCGTTCAGCTTCACACACACACACACACACACACACACACACACACACACACCAACCACTCATTCGCAACTCAAACATCACAGTCTGTTCATTATCAAAATAAAATAGTCAACCAAAAAAAAGGTTACACTGGTCAATTTAAATAGTTCGTGGTATAACTGGTCCACTTTGAATGCCAAGCACATTTTTGCTCATGTGAAGATGATATTTCTGTCGATATACGAATACACACACACACACACACACACACACACCAACCATTCACAACTTATTTCATATGCAGGAAGTGTGAAGGAAGAATATTTGTGATATTTATACATGAGATTTGTAGGCTACTTTATTTATCATACAACTAGCATCATTTACAGGATGCAGCTAGCATTACACTAGTTTTCATTTGTCAGGTTGAGGGAAAATTGATTTAACCGCTATTAACCTGATTAACTGAAAAGGCCGCTAACACCCTCAGAGTTGTTGTTTACATTGTGTTGCACGCTTTTACCTATTCTTAACTTATTTTAACAAGCTAGATCATTCCAAAGAACTGCACTGCAGAAAAAAGCTACAAAAAGCTGTCACTGATGTGGTAACCTTTCAAAATGTACTTTTAAAGTATATGTACTTTTAAGATACTAATAGGGGTAAATAAGGTACAAAGATGTACATTTTAGCTTTTGTACCCAGAGATGGACAGTATTTTAAAGAGCAGGTCATATGGGTTTTCGAAAAAATATATTTTTTGCAGTTTGTAATGTAGCTATCCTTCAATGTAAACAGTCTGCAAAGTTGTTAATCAAAAAAGTGCATGATAAATAAAGGGTAACACTTTATAATAACTTTCATTTATAAATCATTAAAGGGGTCATATGATGCGATTTCAAGTTTTTCTTTCTCTTTGGAGTGTTACAAGCTGTTCGTGAACAGATAAGATCCCTAAAGTTGCAAAGACTAAAGTCTTAAACCCAAAGAGATATTCTTTATAAAAGTTAAGACTGGTCCACGCCCTCCGAAAACGCCTCGTTTAAACACGCCCCCACATGTCTACGTTGTGGGAAGATTTGCATAACACTGCCCAAATGTTCACGCAAAGAAAGAAGGCTTAACTTTATTGTTGCTGCCGCTGCCGCCGCCGTCGCCATGTCATGGAGATGCTGTGTGTTTCGTTGTGAAAGCGAAACTACTTTGTTTGGCCTTCCAAAAGAGGACACGACTAGAAATCAGTGGTTCACTCTCTATTTATACATCTTAACAAGTAATCTATTAATTATTTGTTCATGTTTTTGCAGTACCCAATCTAAAGTGGAAACTATTCATCATTTGCAAATGTTTATAAATGTTTACTAATCATTAATAACTTTATGAGCAGTCATCTCAATGGCAAAACGTGTCCCAAATGTTTATAAATGATTACTAATAATTTATTATCTTTATGGGCATTGGACTTTTAGCTAATGTAATAAGGTTTGTGTAAAGGGTGGCGGGTTAAGTTTAGCTAAATTCTTGCTAAAGACATAACAGATTGTAATTTTGGTGCAAAAAAAGTTTTTATCACCCCAACACTCACATTGGTATACTACTCTTCAGTATATAATTAAACAGGATATTCCTTGAATCATAAAT
>NW_015651641.1:2222527-2225352 GCF_001515625.1 Sinocyclocheilus rhinocerous
AGCAAGATTTTAAAATCTATACGATGTTTAATAGGTAGCCAGTGCAGTGTTGCTGTCATCAGAGCAAGTGTAATTGCTGCATTCATGCGCTCCTCGGATGCTCTCATTTCCTGAGTTGTGCTTTTAAGTCGGAATGTGAAAACAACATGGACACTCGCGTTACTACAAAGATGTGTTGGATTTGTATTATTAGAGCTTTCCGACTTGCATTCTTAGAATTTTCTCAGTCGGGAAATTATTTTTCACGTGCGGTGCCGGTGATCCTTATGTCCGTTTCGGAGAACCAGAGAACAAATATTTCAATCGTTCACTCAAGCATTTAAGTTGCACCGAAATGAGGCACCGAAATCTGCGTTCTGATTCGGTTCTAGTACATACCGTTTACATAGTTTTGGTACCCAACCCTACTGAGATGGCAGCTGTGCTTACCCGGGCAGCAGAGAGCATCAGGCTTGAGTGGATTCTTCCACCCTGTCCTGAGCGCTCTCGCTTGAATGATTGGTTCTTGGAGACCAAGCGTGACACTCAGCCACACTCCACCCCAGTTTCTTTCTTCTCGGAAGTGCACAAGGAGTTGATGAAATCGTGGAAGGCACCTTTCTGCCAGAACACGATACATTGGTTCCTCCGCTCTCACCACCCTTCACAGCAGTCCAGCAAGAGAATTCACAGGGGTCCCCCGGGTGGAGAAAGCGATTGCGGTGCATTTTGTGTGTGAAACGCCACCACCTGGAGGGGCTGTCTGGGACTCCCGTTCAGAGCAAAGGAAAGGACGTGACGTGTGGCCAAGTATGGTGTCCCATACTTGGAATTTGTGCTATGCATTTAACTCATCCAAGTGCATACACACAGCAGTGAGTCGTGAACAAACACGTACACACACACCGTGAACATACACCCGGAGCAGTGGGCAGCCAATGCTGCGGCACCCGGGGAGCAGTTGGGGGTTCGGTGCCTTGCTCAAGGGTCTCACCTCAGTCGTGGTATTGAGGGTGGAAAGAGCGCTGGATATTCACTCCCCCCACCTACAATCCCTGCCGGACCTGAGACTCGAACCATTTACCCTATTCACACATCTTTACTAATCATTTATTAATCTTTCGTTCATGTTTTTGCAATACCCGATCTAAAGTGGAAACTATTCATCATTTGTAAATATTTATAAACTATTACTAATCATTTAGTATCTTTATAGGCATGGGCATTTTAGCTTATGTAACAAGGTTTGTGTAAAGGGTGGCTGGTTAAGTTTAGCTAAATGCTTGCTTAAAGACATCACAGTTTGTAATTTTGGTGAAATTATTTTTTTTTATTGCTTCAACACTCACATTAATATACTACTCTTCAGTATCATTAAACAGGATATTCCTTGAATAATAAATAAAAATCATTTTTTAAAGACAATACTTGTCCATTTATCAAAAAGATATAATATAAACAGATTGAACTGTTCCCTTTAAAAAAAATTTAATTGACCCCTGTACACTGTTGACCCTTTAACTATGTAAAGTGCTTTGAGTGCCCAGAAAAGCGCTTTATAAATGTAAGGAATTATTATTATTATTTACACAGTTTGATGTATCTCAGAGGGGACATGGATGCATTTAACCTGCAGTTACAGAGATCGCACATCATTACAACAACACTTACCATATTATCGCAGACGATGCAGTACCGCACACCCCAGACTCGACTTGAGAGGAAAATGAATCACCCGCGGTTGTGCGCGCACTTGTTGACCGTGAGCAAAGGTGTTTTTTAGGAGTCTAACTTGCAAACGCCAGACCACTGATTCGTCAAACCTTCTGACTTCTGACTATTTTGTAGTAAGTAACGAATATGCTTCGGGGAAATGTATCGGAGTAAAAGTATACATTTTAATTAGGAAATGTTGTGGAGTAAAAGTAAAAGTTGGCTGAAATATAAAAACTCAAGTAAAGTACAGATACTCCCCAAAAATACTTAAGTACTGTAACGAAGTATTATCACTTCGTTACAGTACACCACTGATTTTAACTTACATCAAATAATGATTTGTTTGAACATTATCTAATGTTTAATAAGTTTATTAGCAAACATTAAAGGCAGCTTATGTGATTTTTCAAAAACGCTTTAGAAAACTGATTCGGGCCGAATCGCAAAACAAACTTGTAGCCAATCAGCAATAAGGGGCGTGTCTACTCGTGATGTGGAGGAGAGCGCGTTCAGTGCATGGGACGGACATTAGCCGAGCCGAGCGACAGAAAGATAGAGATGGCGGATAAAAAACAAAAGAGGAAAACGTCTGCGGAACGATAAGGCAAGAAGTAGGACCCGTGTAAATATCGGATCAGCTTTCCAGCGCTGGAGAGAACTCAAGGAGCGGAGGCCTGCGATCGGACGCCGAGGTTGCTTTGTTTCTTCTCAATAGGTGAGTAACACCGGGTCTACAACTTCTAAAGTCTGCCTACACTGGGCAAAATTGAGCAAAAACAAGCAATATTATGTCTAAAATATAAGTCACTTATTGATTTACTGAACTTGTATAAAATGATTATTAAATGTGTTATCATGCTGATATCTGCAGAAAAACGGTACTCTTTGCGTGATATAGATTAAGTTAACTATTTTAAATTATATAAATATAAAAAGCATACAGAAGCATTTTTGCTGTAGCCTATACAATTTAGAATACCTGGAATTTTGCGTATTAATAGACTAATAAATCAACGTGCGTGCACTCTGTGTGCGATTTGGTGATATACTTGATAATGTCAGATCACACATCATTACAACAACACTTACCATATTATCGCAGAGGATGCAGTACCCCACACCCCAGACTC
>NW_015651641.1:2225497-2243608 GCF_001515625.1 Sinocyclocheilus rhinocerous
AAGTTCATTAGTTAACATTAACAAGCACATTATCTCATATTTCTAGATATGTGAATATAAATTAAGTAATGATTAGTTAAACATTATATAATGTTTGTTCATGATTTATTAATGAAAGTTATTATAAAGTGTTACCAAATAAAGATATTGTCTCTCAAAAGAAAGAGTCGAATCTGAACCGCCTTAATGAGTTGTCATATTTTCGAATCTTCTGCCTGTTACCTATATACGACACAAGGTAAATATTTGCATAATCCCCTCCTGCCCGAGAAATATGAACACTCTGACTTGCCCACAAACACTTCTGCTTGTTAGTGTGTTTACATTATGTCGAGAAGATGCTGTGTTTTCAGCCTCACTGGGCATTCCCACAGTACCCACACGTGCACCTCAAATAAGTAAATATTAATAATAATGAATGCAATAAAACTGCTGTCATATCAAATAAAGTACCACATACAAAGTTTAAACTTACCACTGAAAAACGTCCTGATCAAGTCGTGCTTGCGATGGAGTTTCCGGTTGAGCGACTGCATCGGTATCCTCCTCGGACTCGGGCTCGAATTGATTAGGTAATATCGATGCCATTTTTGTAACCTTATAGCATCTTTGTTTACAAGTAACCCTCCGGAGCAAAAAAAATTATTATGGTAATGGACGTTTCCTCTGTTTATACAGAAAGACCAATCACAACAGACTTGGCCAACTGACCAATCAGAGCAGAGTAGGCTTATAGAATAGAGGAGTTTACAGACCTTAAGAAATCATTGAAAAATGATTCTAATATTAAATGTATATTCTGAGAAAATTACAATGTTTTCTGACCTTAGATGCATTTAAACCTGTTGTAGGGGACTCCAACACAATATTAGAACACTTTAAAATACCATATGACCTGCTCTTTAATTAAATGTTTAAAATACGTATTTAATTACTTTTGAGCATTTTGTAATTTGTATTTTGCTGGACAAAAAAAATCTAATGTAATTTGTAATTAAATACTTTGAGAGACAGTATTTTGTATTTGAAATACTTAAAAAACTTAATCAAGTAGGTCATTTTACTATTTTATGGAGTTACTATGGACTGTGTGCAAGAGCATGAGCAATAAGTTGCTGGCCACAGCTCACTTAATGGCCACTGGTGTTGCTAATAAGGGTTTCTGAATACTAAAATTACATAGAGCCCTTTAACAGCTAAATATCAGCATTTTTAGGAGTTCATCTGTACTGTTGACAGTGAAATAGCTTGAGCCATCCTCTTGAGTAGGACTAGGCGTTATGGCAATACAGTTTTGCAGGACTGCTTAATGTTTGACACACTGTTAAAGAAACTATAAAGGAGCGATACAGAAACATGAAAAAATAAAGCGTAGACATGCTTGATGGTATTCAAGTAAAGCAAGTCGGTTGTGGCTTAAGTGAACATAAGAAATTAGAAGAAATATGGATCAGTATATTGGATTTATTGTCTAGTGTTGGGGTTAAAGAATATGTTGTCTATAAGTTGTTTAAAGGAGGGGAAAGCACTTCTCTTTCTCTTATGTCTGTATCTAACTCCAGTATTACTACATGTAATGACACTTCTCTTGCACTTCAAATGATTGCTTGTAAATATTGTTTGTATTTTTGTATTTTCAAATTACTTGTATTTTAATTGAATACATTTCTCACACCAGTATTCAATATTTTAATTAAATACATTTGATGAGCAAGTATTTGTAATTTGTAACAAAATACTTTTTTATGTATTTGTGCCCATCTCTGTTTGTAGCTTATATATAGGTATGTATATGTATATGTACTGCCCCAGTGACAGCTTTGTACCCTTTTTCTGAGAGTGTATGACTCAGATTTCATATATATTTTAACACTTTTAAAAAAGTATATTGTATAGCATCAGAAATATCTTAATTTAGGCAAGGACAAATTACCTGATGAATCTTATTGGATAAGTAAACTAAAAATTCATATTTATAGATTAAGGCCTATAATTATGTACATTGATGAGCCATTACATTATGACCACCCCCAGCCTAGAGCAATCAGAGCGCCTGTCAACCAAATGGTGTCAAAGGTGCAGTTCACAGAGCAGTATATATACCACCGGAGGACCGGCTTTCGGTCAGTAGAGTGTTTGGTGTCAGAATGGGAAAGGCTGCCGATTTATCAGAGTTTGATAAAGGACAAATTGTGATGGCATGGCACCATGGAACTTTAATCTCTGAAATGACGCGCCTTGTGGGTTGTACACATGCTGCTGTAGAGAGTATGTATCAAAAGTGGTGCACGGATGGCCAAACGACAAACCATCGTCCAGCTATGTGTTGTCCACAGCTGATTGATGCCAGAGGAGAACGGAGACTGTCATGCATTGTTCACAGAGACTGCAGGGCCACATTGTGACAAATAACCAGCAGTTACATCAGTGGTGACCAGGGCAATGTGTCACAGCACACAGTTCATTACAGCCTTCTGGGTATGGGCCTGTGAATCCGACCACCCAGTCAGGTCCCCATGCTAACAACATGCCATCGCCAACAACACATGAAATGGGCCAAAGATCATTGAAATTGGACCATGGATGATTGGAAGAAAGTGGCCTGGTCTGACAAATCATGATTCCTGGTGCATCACGTCGACAGCCAAGCTCGAATACGCCGATTACCAACAGAGGCTATGGCACCTGCATGCACTATTGGGCGGACACAGGCCGGTTATGCTGTGGGCAATGTTTTCTTGGAACACTTTAGGCCTCATTATCCCAATAACACAATCCCTGACAGCTTTCAGGTATCTGAACATCGTTGCAGACCAAGTGCACCTATTCTTGGAAACTGTGTTCCCTGCCAGTGATGGCCATTACCAACAGATAATGCGCCATGCCACACTGCCAGAATTGTCATGAAGTGGTTTGAGGAACATGATGGTGAATTTCTGTTAATTCCTTGGCCTCCAAATTCACCCATTCCAACATTTGTGGTTCGACTTGGAAAAGTGGGTTTGTGCTACACCACCACCCTGCAATGTATGGGAACTGGAGGAACTGCTGTTGACATTATGGTATCTCCATCTCGTCGAATTAATACCTCGCCACGTATAGCCACTGTTTTGTGGACCAACAGGTTATTAGATAGGTGGTCATAATGTAATGGCTAAATATATATGTATTCACATGCATATACTTTATATATTCATAGTTATATGTATTCAAATTTACATTTTCATACTTATAACTTTATATTAATATTTACATTTATACAGTATATTCAGAACAATATCTATATATATTTTTAAATGTACATATATAAATTCAAAGTTGTAACGACATATTCAGATTTATTGAAATTGTGAACATTCCATTCTACCATTTTAAATTTTCTAAAATGTGAAAAACATCTACCAAATGAATGCTTCCTTTATAAATTCACAACTGAATCACACTAATAGGTCACTCATTGAACTTGAGTTGTTGAAGGAAACCAATGGTCCTGGACTTTGATTTCAGATGTTTCAATAGAATCTTCACACTAAATTAAGTATTAACTTTCCTCCTGCGCTCTTGCCTTTGAAAGGGTTTGCACACATGACTTTAATCTGAGATTTTTTTCAGAGGTTGTTATGGTAGTTTTGAACATGCTTCTGGCTTCTTACAAGTGTGCATCTTAAATACTAAAGTTCATTATTTTAATAAAGACATAATAAAGACAGAAAACATTAAATTAATACATTACAGAGTACAAGATATATACCATGGCAAAAAATATGAATGTTATTAAATAAAATATCTTTGCTTGTCCTAGACAAAAATATATTTTTTTACTTACAAGAAAATTTACCAAATAGTAAGACCAAAATATAACAGAAAAAACAATTTTTTTTTTGGAGTTTGGTAGATGAAAAGCATCTTAAAAATAGCACAGAAAAAGGCTTTGCATTGATTTGATCATAATGCATCAGAAGACTTTACGGGAAACATACAACAAAGCGGACTAGAACTTCATATTATTAGTTGAAACAATTACTCTGTAATATGTCAAAGGTACAAAGGCAGAACTTGCAGTAAACACTGTCAAATGTACAGTAAAAACAGTCAGGCATGTTTTAAATTAGATACTGTAGCAGCTAAGAAAGATTTGTCATGACTACAAGGGGAAAAACTATCAGTGAACTATCAGTTTTGGTCTTGGGTTTAAAATGAAAGTCAAAAATATTTTCTATTCTACTGCCATCAAATCAAAAACAGTAGGCAGCTGTAAGGGAGTTTTTGTTGAGGATATTATAAGGAAGTATTGAGTGTTTCAAGAGGAACTTTTGTAACTTCTTACAATCAGATTACTCACATTTAGCTTGTTGTTACAGATAAGGCAACATTTCTGTCCACACAATACAGCTCTAATATTCTTAATAGAGTTAGTTGATACTGATGTGATCTTTAACCAAAGAAACCATGGAAGAAGATGCAGACAGTGAGGAGGATAATAGCGTTAGCGTTGACCACGTTTCTCCATAGAGGTTTCTCAGTGGTGTCTGTGAGTTTCATCTTCAACTCCGCCTCCTGTTCTTTAGTCAGTTTAGGTGCATTGCCTTGATCAAAGCCGCAGAACCAGTTGTAGGCCTTCTTCCAACAGCTTGGATCCTCATGCACCTCTGCAAGGTCGAGAGGCAAGCGGAAACAGTTGTTAATTGTTTTTAATGTTTTAAAAATACTTTATGTGTGCAATAATTTGTGTGCCTGAATCAACATCCTTTGGTTTTCCTAGAACAGGGGTGTCACACTCAATTCCTGAAGGGCCGGAGCCCTGCAGAGTAGAGGTCTACCCGAACCCGAAGAGACCCGTAAATGTGCTACACTGAACCGACCCGGACCCGTCTATTATTTTGAAAGTTGGACCCGGGCCCGTGCAGAACCGAGAAATGTCAAAAATGTACTACCCGGAACCGACCGTCAATTATTTGAAAGATGGACCCGAACCCGGCCGGGAAGACACAGACCCGACTGGACCCGATCGGCACATATTCCACAGCAAATTGCTATTAACAAGTTGCGAAAATTAAACTTTTTGTCTTACCTAATGTAAGAAGCCTTCTCCCTTGCTCTTGAAAGATGGCTCAGTACCCAGTTTATATGGACCAGCTGACTCCACTGAATTACAACCTGTAAGTATGGTATACATAATAGATGTTTATATTTTCTATTGAGTGTTCAAAACATGGAACTATGGCAATGGGAGAAAAATTCCAAAACAATATTAGGAACCTTAAAAATGACATAATAGGGGCACTTTAAAATACACTGCTGTCAAGATGTACATTTCAGGAGCTGGGTTGGAACAAAACTCTGCAGGGCTCCCTCCGGGAATTGAGTTTGAGACCCCTGTCCTAGAACTACAATCTATTCAACTAATTATGGCCCTAACCTAGTCTCAGTGTCACACGGCACACTCACAGTCCATTCACTGAGCCCTGTGATGCTTATTGCAAACAAAAATGGAGAGTGCTATCTGATGGTACATATTTGGTGGATCGTGCAGATGTACCTTCTGTTTGCATAGAGTCTGAATCCTGATCTTCAGTCCAGTCATCTTCTTCCAGATCAATCCTCTCCTCAGTGTTGTTCCGCAAACTCCAGCAGAGCCTGTACAGCTGTAAAACAACAAGGGGCCACAGAATGAGGGGCCATGACAGAGAAAATGCTTTTCTATTTAAATCTCTGTTTTTCATAATGTTATGTTGATAAATCTACATATATAGGCCCTACGACCATTCAAAAGTTTGGGGTTGTAAAATACGGCTGTAGTGCATACATTTTCATAAGTTTTCTATTTTAACATATATTAAAATGTAATTTATTCCTGTGATGCAAAGCTGATTTTTCAGCATCATTACTCCAGTCTTCAGTGTCACATGATCCTTCAGAAATCATTATGCTGATTTGCTGATCAAGATTTGTTATTATGAATGTTGAAAACACTTTTTGTTGCTTGATATTTTTGTGGAAACCATGAAACACTGCCATTCAAAAGATTTTCTTAAAAAAAAAAAATGTTTATTCAGCAAGGAAGCATTAATTTGTTCAAAAGTGACAGAAAAGACTTCCATTTCAAATAAATGTTGTTCATTTAACTTTCTGTTCAACAAAGAATAAAAAATGCTTGGAAACAAAGAAAAAAAAAGATGGTTTCCACAAAAATGTTTTCGACATTGAAAATAAGAATCATTAATAATTGAGCATCAGTAATAGTTGATAATAATTGAGCAGCAAATCAGCATATTAGAATGATTTCTGAAGGATCATGTGACACTGAAGAGTAATGATGCTGAACATTCAGCTTTGCATTTTAAAATATATTCAAATAGAAAAGAGTTATTTTAAATTGTAATAATATTTCACAATATTACTGTTTTTACTGTATTTTAGATCAAATGCAGTCTTGAGTATAAGAGACTTCTTTCAAAAGCATTAAAAAAATCACAAGTATTCTGAACTTTATAGTTTAGTTGTTAGAAGAGCTTACATGTTTGTCATCAATGGGTTTGGTCATGAGGGAGATGCCCAGTATCAATATACAGGACAGGCTGAAGAGGATGAGGGCAAAATAGAGGTAGTGCACACCACAGATGATCGTGGGACAGTTACTGGGACTCACGCAGCTGCCTGTGCCGTAGGCAAACTCAGTTATCATACGTGCCAGACCCACCAACAGACCAATACACAACCCGTAGAAAGCACCCTGTGAGGACACATCAACAACATGTGCTTTAAAATCTCAACACCCATTCACTGCAATTATAAAGCTTGGAAGAGCCAGGACATTTTTAATATTACTCTGATTGTATTCGTCCGAAAGAAGAAAGTCATGTACACCTAGGATGGCTTGAGGGTGAGTAAATCATGGGGTAATTTTCATTTTTGGGTGAACTATCACTTTAAGAATATGAACCATGGTTTTACTACAAATAAAACCAAAAAACCATGGTTATTGCAGTTAACCACAAATTAACCATGGTTTTGCTGCACTAACCATAGTTTAACCATTTGTAGTTAAACTGTGATTATACAAATGGTAATCAATCCGGCAAAAATCATATTTACTACACATTTACTGTAATAAAACCATGGTTAATTTAGCTGCTAGCATGTTTTAACACATTGTTAACATGTTTTGGTAACACTTTACAATAAGGTTTATTAGTTAACATTAGTTTTCCAAGATTGTGCAGCCTCTGGTTGTAAAAACCTCAGAAATTTTAATTCTCGAAGAAATGGCATAACCTGCATGTGAGAATGTGTTGGTTTTTAAACTATAGTAAATTTTTGATGTTGTGTTAACTAATGCCTTCATCTTGTTGTATTGTGTTAGTTTAGCAAAATCTTCTGCTGAAGTCTATTGTAGATATAGATATTCATACATGCGTATAACTATACAGTTGCAGATCCACAGTCAACTTGCTCTTGAGTGTTCATGAACCGGCTTTGACTGTTCCAATATGGCGGACAGCTTGCATACATACAGCGGCCCATAGAAGCAGCCAATAATGAGGTATCAATGTATATATATATATATATATACAGTATATATGGTTTTCACAAGTTGCTAGCATGTTTTAGCACATGGTTAACATGTTTTAGCATGTTGCTAGCATGTCTCTAGCATGTTTTCACACACTGTTAGCATGTTTTAGCACATTGCTAGCATATTTCTATCATGTTTTAGCACATTGTCAAGCAACATAATCATCAGCAAAATTTTGATTGTGTGTGAAAAACTGTATGTTTTATAAAATTTTAAAAATTCAAACTAGCAAAATGGAAACAAAATTATTGCAAAGCTACGAAATGTTTAGATTTAACTCACTGGTTCATTGACTCGCTTGCAGAAAATGGCGAGGGTGAAGACAGCAGCAATGGGTGGAGCCAGATAACTGGTGATGGACTGAATGTAGTCGAAGAGCTGCCCGCTCTGAGCCGACTGAACGATGGGGATCCACGCGATACTCACGCCGATCAGAAACAGCATGAACACCCTAAACACATGAACACAAGCCTCTCAGAGCCTATTCATCTCAGTTTCTGCTCACAAAATCAGAAAATCAATATCCAACACAAACAAACAGACACGCGAACACACCTCCCCGCGATCATGAGCTCCTTTTCCTTGGATTTGGGGCGGATCTTGGTGTAAATGTCCATTGTGAAGAGTGTGCTAGCGCTGTTAAAGATGGAAGTGAGTGAACTCATCAGAGAGGCCAGCATGACGGACAACATCAACCCTCTGAGACCTTCGTAAACACACACAGCAGTTTAGAGCCATATCACCAAACAGATCTATCAAAGCAGTCTATTAGAGATGTAAGAGACAGAAATAGAAATATCAGATTATTCTTTACCGTTTGGCATCAGATCCACCACTAGTTTTGGATAAGCAATATTACTGCAGCCCACACTGGCTCCACAGTAGTAGTCACACTCTGCTGGATCCACGCATGCAATCTCATCTGACACACAAAAAAAAAAAAATTAGTTCACTAATAGTCTTTCACTGTTCACTGACCTTCTGATGCATGATGCATTCAAAAAATGTCACAAAAATTGCTGCACATTACTTTTGGATTGTCAGAATTTCTTACCACAAAGTCCACATACCATTTTGGCTAAATTGTTTAATTTCGCTAAATTATTCAGCTCTGTAATTGTTATGGTATTATGAACGTCAGATTTACCCTCCCTGAAATGTCATATGAAACCAGTGTTATTTTGGTATTATTTGTATACTATTTGTTAGTATTTTAAATAAAAAAATATTTATATACAGTATTTGCAGTTTTCATTTTAAGTTTTTTTTTTGTTATTTATTTTTTTTTGTTATGAGTTTGTCTTTTTTTTTTTTTGATTTTTTAAAATTTCTAATATGCAGAATTATTATTTTATGTCTGCTGTTCAACACAATTAAAAAATATATAGAATTATTTATTAGAAGAATAAAAACATACCATACATTATTATTATTATTATTATTATTATTACTATTATTAAGGCACAATATTAATAAAATATTAAAGAACCAACTGAAACATGGGAATCAATGTTACTTTAACATTATTTATATACTATTATAGTATTTACTAGTATTTTGAATTAGCACTTAGTTTTATATTTGAATTTTAATTTAAGTTTTAGTCTTGTTATGTTCTTTGTAATTTTTAAAATTATTTTTATACTTCTATTTTTTTGTAATTTTAGTATTTAAAATTAAACATTTCTATTTTCATTTCTTTACGTTTAAGTTTTTGTTTAATTTTATATTTCAGCTTTATTTCAATAAGCGAAAACAGTTTTTTAGTTTTAGTTAATAGTAACAACACTGCTTCAAACTGGTTGCTTAAAGTGTAAATCAGACTCTCTGTCTGTCTAAGCAGGCTGTTGCTTGTTAAAATAAGTTACTAGCATATTCTGTGAGAAATAAGTGGACCAGACTTTATGCTGATGAGCAAAACTCTAGTTCTGTGAGACTGATCAAACCTTAGTTCACCATATATCACTCAGACAAGATTCAGTCAACATAAATAGTCAGTTTATCACCCTTCTCACCCAGGATGGTGCCAGTCTTTCTTACCTGTGTACAGCACTCGGCTGATCATGCCAGGGAAAACCATGAGGAACATTGGCAGAAGTTTGAGGTAACCACACAGGATGCAGCCCGCTTTCACATGAGACAGGTTCTTGGCAGACAGACAGCGCTGCACAATCACCTAAAACAAGATGGAGAGTTTGTGTGATTAACCCAGAGGAACATTTCAGTGCTCACAGCTGATTAGTCCACTTATTGGCTAGTTCAGAAGGGCCTTGCATTTAACGTTTGAGCTTTTATTTATGGTTGTTGTTCAGTTTATACACTTCTGTTCAATAGTTTTTGTTTAAAAAAGCTAACGTTTTTGAAAGAAGTCTCTTTTGCTCACCAAGGCTGCACTAATTTAATCAAAAATACAGTAAAAACAGTAATATTGTGAAATGTTATTACAAAGTAAAATATCTGTTTTCTATTTGAAAATATTTTAAAATGTAATTTATTCCTGTGATGCAAAGTTGAATTTTCAGCATCATTACTTCAGTGTCACATGATCCTTCAGAAAGCATTCTAATATGCTGATTTGCTGCTCACCTTTATTATAATTATTATCAATGTTGAAAACAGTTGTGCTGCTTCTTATTTTTGTGGAAACCGTGATTTGTAGTATTGTAGTATTGTACTGTATTTTTTTCCACCACTATATAAACAATTGTTGAGATGCAGGGAAAGTACGTCATGAACTATGATAAACTTTTATGGCTGTTTTTCTGCTGTAGTGCTACATACAGTACAAACAAAGACTATTGATATACTGTTCATAAAAACAAACATCTGAGGATTAGTAGATTTAAATTACATGACTTTTGTTTCTTCACTAAACATTGAACTCTCTTCAAATATTTTTTTCTTATCACAGAAAGAATATCCCATTACAAGGTATGTGGCATTAATAAACATGTTTATGTCTCCTTGCATCTTTTGAAGCTAAAATATTGATCCTTTTTTTTTTTTTGCTAGTGACCTACCTAAATCACTCAATTACCAAACTATGGCAACCAAACATGGGAGTCTGATAAGATAAACTTGGAGTCTTGCTAATGGGCTGTTAAACTACAGTAACTTAACCAAGTCTATATCTGCTTCTCTCTGGCTGTTTGCGTATCTTATCTTACTCAGTGGGGACTTATCTGGGGTCTAACTAAAAGCATGTCTGTTTAAGCTTAGACACGCTCTGACTAAAACCAGCAGCACACTGTTTAGACACACTGAGAAACTCAAGAAGAAACTCAAGTGCAGTTTGCGGTCCTAAAGTGGACAAATTTGTAAATGTGTGTGTGTGCGTGTGTGAATGTTTGTTCCTTAGCATGTGTTGGACATACCTCTTATTTTATCAAACATTCTATGTCCAAATTATAAGTATAAAGCAATACGAGAAAGTAGTCACAACCTATCCAGCTAATGTTCTGGCATTTCCCTCAAAGTTATGAACAAACATTCTTCCAATAACGTTAATAGAACATTTGTTCAAAGTTATCTGCTCTTTAATAATGATCTTAAAATGTTAGCACAAAAACATTGTTCATGGAACTTTTTTCTGGAACATTTTAGTTGGATATTCGTCAAATTTTTTTTTATTTAAAAAAAAAAATTTTTACTACTTGTTTCAGAATGTTCAAAGCAGGGTTATTATAGTTAACTAAAACTAAAACTAAAACCATAAAAATATATATATATATTTTTTGTTTCTTGAAATAAAAAGGTTAATTGAAATAAAATATAAAAAAATATATTTTAAGCTTCTCATTTTCATTTAATTTAACTCTTAAAATAACTAAAACTAAAACTGAAATAAAAATGTATGAACACTATATAGACGTTTAAAAACAACAAAAATTAATAAAAATGACAAGAACACACAACAAAATTACTAAAACGTTAAAATTGACATGAAAGCAGAAAAAAAATATATAATTCAAAGTATTAACACAACCTATAATAGTATCTCAATGACACTAAACTTACAGATTCAGATATCATTCAAAAGTAACATTCCCATAATGTTTGCATAATAATAAAATGGAACGTTCCCTAAACATTCATATAACCAAGAAAAAAACAAAAAAACATGTAAAACATTTAAATGTTCAAAACACACACACACACACACACACACATTTCACTATAAAACATTTATGAGGATGTTTTGAACATTCAGAGAAACCATTGGCAAAACGTTCTTAGAATATATTTTTGTTAGCTGGGTAAAAAGTGTTAATGCACAAATATTAAGGCCTGTTCACACCAAGAACACTTTAAATGCTCAAGCTCTTTAAAGTCAGGTGGATTCTGCCTGGCTGTCAATATTTTGTTCATCAGATGAAAAAAAAAAATTTCTGAAAGTGAATCCAACGATATTTTCAAAACACACACACACACACACACACACACACACACACACATTTCACTGTAAAACATTTATGAGGATGTTTTGAACATTCAGAGAAACCATTGGCAAAACGTTCTTAGAATATATTTTTGTTAGCTGGGTAAAAAGTGTTAATGCACAAATATTAAGGTCTGTTCACACCAAGAACACTTTAAATGCTCAAGCTCTTTAAAGTCAGGTGGATTCTGCCTGGCTGTCAATATTTTGTTCATCAGATGAAAAAAAAAAATTTCTGAAAGTGAATCCAACGATATTATTCCTCTGTGTTGTTATCATTAAAGTTATCTTCCTTGGTGTGAACAAACTTTTAGTCGGTAGCCTTGATAAATGGATCAGTACCTGGTCAGTGCACCAGTACCAGGCGGCCTGGATAGTAAGACCAAAGATCAGGCCAGGCCAGGGCAGATCGCCGGTGATGGGGTCTCTAAAGATGTGGAATGAGTCTGCACGAGGAGTGTAGCACTTTTCACTGATGTTCACTCCCACCACTGACGGGATCGCAGTCATGTATCGGTCTTTGAAGTTCTCATAGCCTCCCACCTCATTGAACGCTGCAAGAAAACGGTTGATGTTGAAGCAAGTAGTCATTGAGTGTTGTCCAAAGTGTTTAAATCACAAAAATATGAACAGACATACCAAAACCCATAAGAATGAATGATCCCACAACCATGATGATGGTCTGCAGGGTGTCTGTGTAGATAACTGCAGCTAGACCACCTGTAGAAGAAACCGTGAAGGTTTATCAATAAAAATCAACTGAGAAACTGAAAAGGAAGGGAAAATTATATTTGCAGAGATGTACTCTTGGCATAAGGTTTTTTTTTTTTTTTTTTTTACTTTTTTAACATTGTCTAGAAATGCATATAGAAACACACACACACACAATTTTACAACCTGCTGTAATTGTAAAAAAAAAAACAGTAATTGCAAAAAAATATATAATATTATCTACAGCCACTTACTTTAAGAGAGAATACTTTCATAGCACATTTTAAAAGTGTACTTTTGTAACAATAAATTTTTTACTTTAAAGTTTAAAATTATGTTTTAATAATCTTTTGTCGTTTTTTAAAGAAGTACACTTATTTTTGTGTTGACTAACATACTAAAGCCCATGTAAAGCACTTGATTATAATTTTAGTGTGATATCCCATATCTTTTTTACCCATACCCATTTTTTATATATATTTATAATTTATTCATATTATATTCTTTAAATGTATTACATTTCATCATTACTAATTACAAATAAATCTAAATACACGACATTGCAATTAACATGCACTTAAGTCTATTCTTAACCGCAATATTATATTACTACAGTGTATTAATTCCATAATCAGATTTTTTAAACGTATATGTACTTCTTTTTCACAAGGGTAAACTAAACTTGCTGTCATAAAATATCAAATTGTCTGATATTTTAACAGACTCGACGGTACTCTTTGATATCATTTCCTGTTTTATGTTTTTTTCTGCACATTTTTCCATGTTGGTCGCGCGCCACATGACTTTGGATTGGCTTACAAATGTTTTTCAAATATTAATAAGCAGTAAAAGAGTTTAGTGAAGAGAGAGAGAGATTTCTCATAAAAAATAATGAAATATATTAATATATTAAATTGCTTAAGGTTTTCTTTTCAATAATTTCATTCTTTTTCTCTACTACAATATCAGGACAGTTATATTGGCTTGACATTTTTGACTTAATGCTCTCTCTCTCTCAAAAAAAACAACAAATCAAAATGAATTTTAATTCTAGAAATTGTTTGTGAGGCAGTGCTCTATTAATATTCCTTGGGTCTCTAAAGCCTTAGCAACTGCAGTTTATCAGTCACAGAAGCACACAAACACTCTCAGCCACAGCTCATGTAAACATTTACAGCTGGTAGGATGATTTCTGATTTCTTACAGTTTATTGTTGGGCTGTTTTGTTCCTGAGATAAATATATTACACAACAGAGCATGGGGATGACAGAAGTTTAAAGTGGCAGTGCATTATAGATTTTCTTGCCCAGGCTTATCAGCTATTGTCAGTACGTGCAATTACCCATAACACATACACATCACGCTACAATAAGCAGCCCACTGCATGGTCCTACAACCCTGGACTTCACTCTCTGTTGTAGTATAAACTTCAGAGTCCATATAAAAATCAACTTCACTACTATTTTATATATGACCACTACATATATATATATATTAGAGAGAGAGCGAACCACTGATGTAGAATATGTAACAGTGCAATGTGTCAGTTTAAAGTATGCAGTATTTCAGTCAACAGACCTGTTACTGTGTAAAGAGCCGTAATGAGCAGCAAAATAATCACGGCCAGGTAAATGTTTAGTCCCAGAGCCTGGTTGATGAAAATGGCTCCTGCAAACATGTCCGCCTGAGAGGTGAAAAAAGGAAGAATAAAAAAAGGAGGTGTGACGCAAATGTTTGAACTGTTTCAAAACAAGGTCTTTATCTTTGAAATCTAAACCCACTTTAGTCTGACTGCATATGGCAATAAAAGGTATTTCCACATGGACATCGCAGCCATTTCAAATCGACTGTCAGACTACAACCAGTGTTTAGTGAAGATCTGATTTAAAGAGGGCTGGACAGTCAGCAAAAAATATCTAAATTAATTTAAATTCAGAAATAAGGACCTTGTCATTTTTTTAAATGACAAATAGCCCATGTAGCCTCTCATAATTGGTCAAAAAAGCTGCATTCATAATAATGATAAATTAACTATCAAAATGCTGTTTAAAATCACTTTCGATTAAGTGTAGCACGTAACACTACTGATGGTATGTCAAAGTATCATAAGTATTGTATGGCAGCTACCTCTCAAAGTACCATGCAATTACCATGTGATACCAGTGCTTTTTTTTATGGGTTGACACAGATTCTGGACTCACAGAGATTTTGGTGAAAACGTAAAGAAACAGGGAGAGCACGGACAGGTAGATCCGGATCCGCTGCCCACCAAAGCGTTTCTTCAGGTACTCTGGCATGGTCACGACCTGCAGATGCAAAGAGAATAAAGGGTCATAAAAATGATACCGCAGAGATAAAGTGGTCGACACATTCATGTTGTGTAAGTCAGCAATATTTGAAAGGTTTGTTCTGCAATGCCGGTTGGAGAGGAAGAAATGTAAGCATACCCCAGCCTTTATGTAGATGGGCACGAAGAGCCATCCCAGAATAATCACAACAACAAGAGCCTGAGGAAAAAAATAAAAAGAGACAAAAACTATGAAAAATTATTTTTGTTAATTAAAATAAGGCTGAAATACTATAAAATATAAATAAATAAAGATGAAAAACGTGATAAAAAAGTAAATAATACTAAAATAACTTTAAGATAAATCTTAAAATGTTTTAATTGGTTCTTTAATATCTTACTACTACTAATAATAATAATACATAGTTTTTATCCTTCTAATAAATAATTATAATTTTGCTTTTATTCTACTGAAAAGCAAAAATAAAATAATTTAAAATCTGTTCTATATATCGGACATTTTTATGACTATATTTAAACGCAAAATGTAGAATAATATTTTTTTTCCATAGTCATGAATAGTAAGCTAAAACATAAAATCCAGCCACACATCAAAATGATTGAATATCATAAATGTAATTTTAAGGCATTTTTAACATACGTTCCACTCAAACCCCCCGATAGCAATGCCAGCCGCTGCTCCAGTTCCTGCTATTCCCACAAAATGCCCACTTCCGATGTTGCTTGCAAAGAGAGAGGCTCCAATCTAGAAAAAAGTTGAACATTTTTTAAAGCAATTTGACTAAGATTTGCTTCATATTATATCTACTATTATACAAACATTTGATATTCGGTATCAGGGTTTAAACTGAAGTGAAATCTGAATCTAAGTAATCAGCTAAATTTTTGAACGTCAGAAAGGTTACAAAAGTGTAAGTCTTCAGCATAGGATTGTGGGAACTGTATTGCTTCAGAACATATTAACTCTGTCTACTGTTTGACTATATCTGGCAATGCAATCACCATAATGATAAGTTATAACAACTGCTTCTTCTGCACAGCCTGAGGTGTAATTCAAACAATAACGAATGCAACTATGAACTTCGTAATAACAAATAAAAACCTTAAAAAATGTGGTATTAGGTGATAACTTTAACATGGACCACAGCATATCAGCTCCATAAAAACTGCATAAGCAAAGCATATCAGTATTTTCAGCTGTGAATTGTGAGTCGCATCTGGCATCAGTGCATAATGGCCCTATAAAAGTTATCATTCACCCATGATATCAAGGTTCTGAAATGGAGGGGCAGTTAGGGTCATTATCATGCCATATCTGTTATCATGTGAAATCACTGGTCATGCTATTGATAGATACATAATCAGCTTCTACTTTTATGGCCGTTTCAGTCTTTTGTAGCACATTACGACAGAAATTCGCCACATTTAGCACACTAAATGATTGATCACTATTGATGTTGTATTTGATCAAGTGGTGTCATTTTGTCGATGTCCATAACATATTGAGTACAAAACAAAATGCTTTTAAGGTTTAAAGCACGGTCATCCTCAATTTTGGTCCATTTACTTACTGGCCACCACACCATACTCCTGCCAGCCAGGAAAAAGCCTCCCACTGTGGCTCGATTGGTCCGTACCATTGCCTTTGGACAGAAAGAGCCATTCAATTCAGCATATATACAGTCCCAGACACTTAGAATGTTAGACAAAATTATATGTGACTTCATATAAGGTGTCATACCGGCAGGATCAGACACATTTCATAATAACACATCACACTGGTGGACTCAAAGGTTGATGTATTGGTGTTCAGTGAGTGACGTTTTTTCTGTTCTCATTGCGAACCCAAGAGAATCCAAAATAATCTTCACCCATTTTGCTGATGTTTGAAAGAATTTTTTTCGAATGCAAAAATGCATTATATATTTTATTTGAAAAAAAAAATCTGTTTTTCTAAAGGATTTTAGCATAAAAAAAACCCCAAACAACTTGAAAAACTGCTTTATATTATATGTCGCACACATTCACTTATATGTGTGCGTATAGAGATGGGTGTGACCTTCTCAGAGTTAATTATAAAAGTGTGTTTGTGTCTTAGAGCTGTCAAAAATCTGAGATTTGAGAATCATTAATGATCAACTTATTTAGCAGGAAGTATGAGACTGGGTACTTGAAAAGAGTAAGAGGACATTTCAGCAGCCTCATCACCTGCATCTTAATTATTGGGTTTCACTGAGTCAACTATGTCAAGTAAAGATCCACTTCTCAAATCTATGGTCCAGAAATTAGTGTATATACTGTAACATTGGTCATAAGGACACCCTTATGTTTTAAGTGGCACTGCAGCTTGAACACAAAAGAAAGTGAAAATGGCTGATCAACTGACAAACGACAACCCTTACAAATTTAGGGTTCATACTCTACAGGAGCATTTAATGGACATCCTAAAGTGATTCTATTGGTTGAGAAACTTGGTTACTCTGGTCATTGCCTGATTTTACCAAAAAACTGCTTTACAGTGTATTTAGTCTTAATCATGAAAACACGTTAATGCATATAATTTTATCATATTTTTCTAATTGCATAGCATATTAAATTACCAAAGCTAAAAATTGTGAAATTTAACATTTCAGGCTTTAGTGTGCAAGCTAACAGTTTACCTTGCTAGCTTAGCATAGCACTAATGAGTTAAGGAAGGCTGTTTGATTAGGTAGAACGTCTCGGTTACGTATGGTAACCCTCGTTCCCTGAAGGAGGGAACGGAGACGTCACGTCGCAGGATCAGACACATTTCATAATAACACATCACACTGGTGGACTCAAAGGTTGATGTATTGGTGTTCAGTGGCTTTGTTTGTTGTTCAATTAAATATGTTTGAATTTTCTCAAGAGGGTTTAAAATGATATGGATTTCAGAGGGGCAAATACATACAGAAAAATATGGTGTTATCAAAAAATCCCAGAAATGTCAATGCCTTCAATAAGACTAATTAAGATACATTAAGACAATATAAATTTTTTTATATATTTATATTGTATATATATATATTTTTTTTTTTTTTTTTTTTTTTTAAAAAA
>NW_015651641.1:2244213-2245208 GCF_001515625.1 Sinocyclocheilus rhinocerous
CCACAGGTACTGCCCCTTCCAGTGTCCCGTGGAAGCCACCTGCGCCCCTACTTTTTGGCGTAGGCCAGGGCTTACCACAAGAGGACCAGCTACTGCTGCTATGGCACTATCCAATCAGTAGGACTGGATAACACTGGGTAAACGTACCCGTTCCACTTGGGACAGGAACGTTGCGGAAGTTCCATCTTTCCCGAAGGAGGTTTCGGAAGCAAATACACACATGAACATCCCTTAGGTGCATATGGAAGATTGGAGGTGATTGTAAACCTCTTGGAATGGCAGAAGTCTGCATTAACTTTCTGCTAAATCCGTCACCATCTCATTCTGTCTTCAGACTTATCTCAAACAGCCATTGTACAATTATATGTGGACGCAAGGTTAACAATTCACAAGTCTGTCAATGGTAGAAAAATATTTTACAGGTGAATAGAAACTATTGACCACTTACCCATATTCCCACAGCCAGAACCACCAGAAAATATATAACAATCACTGAGATGTCCGCTGGATTGTTAACATATATAGTGACGTTTTTTCTGTTCTCATTGCGAACCCAAGAGAATCCAAAATAATCTTCACCCATTTTGCTGATGTTTGAAGGGCCAGTGGAGCAGCACACTGCGTCCCTCTCTGACACAACGGTAAAGACACCTGGATCACACGCTCACCTGCAGGTGTATGAACGTATCTGCGTGCGCACACATTCACTTATATGTGTGCGTATAGAGATGGGTGTGACCTTCTCAGAGTTAATTATAAAAGTGTGTTTGTGTCTTAGAGCTGTCAAAAATCTGAGATTTGAGAATCATTAATGATCAACTTATTTAGCAGGAAGTATGAGACTGGGTACTTGAAAAGAGTAAGAGGACATTTCAGCAGCCTCATCACCTGCATCTTAATTATTGGGTTTCACTGAGTCAACTAGCCTATGTCAAGTAAAGATCCACTACTGCAAACTATGGTCCAGACATTAGTGTATATACTGTAACATTGGT
>NW_015651641.1:2245505-2247867 GCF_001515625.1 Sinocyclocheilus rhinocerous
GAAACTTCAGCTCGTCCGCCTGCAAAGGCTCCTTTTTTTTCCTTCTTCTTCTTTCTAAATGGGCCCTGCTGTAGTGCTGTGAGCACTAGAGTCAGGTCCCAAGAGGGTATCGAGGGCGGCCGTGGAGGATTTAACCTTCTCGCCCCCTTAAGGAACCTGACGACCAGGTCATGCTTCCCCAGCGACCTCCCTTCTACGGGGTCGTGGTTAGCAGCGATTGCAGCGACATAGACTTTGAGGGTGGAGGGAGACAGCCTTCGCTCCAACCCTTGCTGCAAAAAGGTCAGCACGACTCTGATCGGGCATCTTCGGGGGTCTTCTCGGTGAGAAGAACATCACTCAACGACCAGGTTCCACTTCAAAGCATAAGCGTGTCTCGTGGACGGTGCTCTCGCTGAAGTGATGGTGTCAACTACCTCTTGGGGTAGGCCACTTAGAACCTCCGCGTCCCGTCCAGGGACCAGACATGAAGTTTCCAGAGGTCTGGACGCGGGTGCCAAAGGGTGCCCCGTCTCTGAGTCCGTAAATCCTTCCTCAGAGGAATCGGCCAAGGAGGGGCTGTCACGAGGAGCATTAGTTCCGGGAACCAGGTCCAGGTAGGCCAATAAGGTGCCACCAACAGGACCTGCTCCTCGTCCTCCCTGACCTTGCACAGCAACTGTGCAAGAAGGCTCACTGGGGGAAACGCATACTTGCGAAGGCCCCGCGGCCAGCTGTGTGCCAGTGCATCCGTGCCGAGTGTTCCCTCGGTCAGGGAGAAAAACAACTGGCAGTGAGAGGTCTCCGGAGAGGCAAACAGGTCTACCTGAGCGGCTCCGAAACGTCTCCAAACCAGCTGGACCGTCTGGGGATGGAGTCGCCATTCTCCCGGAAGCGCAGCTCGAGACAGCTCGTCGGCTGCCCGGTTGAGCAGACCAGGAATGTGAACAGCACGAAGCGACCTCAGATGCTTCTGACTCCAGAGGAGGAGGTGGCGGGCGAGTTGCGACATGCGACGGGAGCGCAGACCACCTTGTCGGTTGATGTACGCAACGGTCGCTGTGTTGTCCGTGCGGACTAGTACATGCTTGCCTCGTAAGCGCCCTTTGAGACGGCTCAGGGCAAGGTGCACTGCCAGCAACTCGAGGCAGTTGATGCCAGTGCAGTTGGGGCCCCGTCCAAACCCCTGACACTGCAAGCCCGTTGTACGTGGCCCCCCAGCCGGTGGTTGAGGCATCCGTGCAAACCACAGCATGCCTGGAGACCTGCTCCAGGGGCACTCCTGCCCGGAGGAACGCAAGGTCTGACCACGGGGTGAAGGTTTGGCGGCAGGCCGGTGTAACTTGGACCCGGAAAGTGCCGCGTTGCCACGCCCACCTCGGGACTCGGCCATGGAGCCAGTGCTGCAGCGGTCTCATATGGAGCAGCCCCAGCGGCGTGACTGCCGCCGTAGCTGCCATATGCCCCAGGAGCCTCTGAAACTGTTTCAGTGGAACCGCCATCCTGCCTTTGAACGTATTCAAGCAGTTCAACACCGACTGAGCACGTTCCTGCGTGAGGCGTGCTGTCTGCTCGACCGAGTCCAACTCCATACCGAGAAAAGAGATCCTCTGCGTCGGGGAGAGTTTGCTCTTTTCCCAGTTGACAGGGACCAGGAAGTTTCCAGAGGTCTGGACACGGGTGCCAAAGGGTGCCCCGTCTCTGAGTCCATAGATCCTTCCTCAGAGGAATCGGCCAAGGAGGGGCTGTCACGAGGAGCATTAGTTCCGGGAACCAGGTCCGGGTAGGCCAATAAGGCGCCACCAACAGGACCTGCTCCTCGTCTTCCCTGACCCTGCACAGTGTCTGTGCAAGAAGGCTCACTGGGGCAAAAACACATATTTGCGAAGGCCCCGCGGCCAGCTGTGTGCCAGTGCGTCCGTGCCGAGTGTTCCCTCGGTCAGGGAGAAGAACAACTGACAGTGAGAGGTTTCTGGAGAGGCAAACAGGTCTACCTGAGCGGCTCCGAAACGTCTCCAAACCAGCTGGACCGTCTGGGGATGGAGTCGCCATTCTCCCGGGAGCGCAGCTCGAGACAGCTCATCGGCTGCCCGGTTGAGCAGCCCAGGAATGTGAACAGCACGAAGCGACCTCAGATGCTTCTGACTCCAGAGGAGGAGGTGGCGGGCGAGTTGCTACATGCGACGAGAACGCAGACCACCTTGTCGGTTGATGTACGCAACGGTCGCCGTCTAGTACATGCTTGCCAGGCACCCAGATACCGTGCAAGCGGGACCAACGGAACCACTGCCGTACCCGCAGTGGGGCAGCGAGGTGGAACACAGGGACCCAGCTCGGGCGGCTTGTGAGCGGGCCGGAGAGGGGTGTGAGTGTGGGGTGCAAG
>NW_015651641.1:2248318-2254163 GCF_001515625.1 Sinocyclocheilus rhinocerous
GCATGCCAATGTGCATTGGCTCGTTTAGTTTACACTCGAAGTAGATTGGTCTTGATCCCAATTCGTCGGTCATCCGACGTGACGTCGAGAGTGACCGACTGAAAGGGAACAAGATATTATTCTGCATTTTTGATTGAGGAAGGGGGATAGAATCGTTCATGACATTAGAAACAGGTTTTTATGAGCCAATCACATGAGCTGCACATGCCATGTTACTAATTACACGTCACGTCAAGATTAAAAGCCCTGTCATATTAGGACATAAAAAAGTCCACTGTCTACTGTCAAGAGTGTAGCAATGTATGAAGCACAGGTTACACAAACCAAGCAGCTTTCTGTTGGTCAACAAGGCAAATTTGCATGAAAAACTTTACTCCAGTGCGAAATTTGCACTGGGAAATCACTCACCCTTATGTGAAATTATGAGCTCTATGAGCGGAGGCCTCAGCATGATGACTCTCTAAAACGAGAGGAGGCCTAACTATGCCCCATGCTCAGGACATCTTGTAAGAAGGCTCACAGAGAGCCTACAACTCACAGATGCCGTCCTAGCAGATCTCTGGCGAGCGGAGGGCTCAATGTAGATAACTCTCTGTAGCAAGCAGAGGCCTGACGACACTCACAGTAGATGGCCGAGCTCTAGGTGCAGAGGCCTCAGCATGATGACTCTCTAAAACGAGAGGAGGCCTAACCACACCCCACACATAGGATACCGTGCAAGGATGCTCACAGAGAGCCTACAACCTGCAAAAAGATGTCCTAGTGGAGCTCTGGTGAGCGGAGGCCTCAATAAAGATAACTCTCTGTATAGTGAGAGGAGGCCTGATGATGCTCACAGAAGCCAAGAAGGCTCAACAATAGCCTAACAACTTAAAATAACCATTGAAATGACTGGATTTTGCCTGCAAGAGCAACAGTAAATGTGATCATAAGACCCAAGACCTTATAGCAACTACTGTTTCTACAGCCAGCAAATAAATAAATCATAAACAATATAATAAAAAAATTTTGCAATTGCAACCTTTTTGCAAATACACAGCTATTTTGCATGTCTGTCAGTGGAGAAATAGTTATGGCATGATCAGGAGCTAAAAGGAGATAACAGGAACATCAGCCAAATCATAACCCCTTAAATTCTTTTATATGAAAATACTTTTAGCCAATGTAAACATGATTATTAGGCTTGAATGTAAGATTTATTAATGACTAAAACAGAGCAATAGCCATTGAGATTGTTGAAACGTCATTCTTGGGTGTATCAACAAGGAAACTGCCTGAAATTTTGCCACTATCTTTTAGTTCATGTGATAACCAAGTTATTCTTTAGAGACTTGCTACAACACACTGTGTGGCTGAAGGATCAATCATTAACCAATCATGGCTTGAACATTTTCAGGTTCAGATAGTAGATGCATGCATGTCTTGTTGGTTATATCATGATACCTCTTGTTCAACAGCCAAATCTCAATGTCTATGAAATCTAAATGGAAAATTGCCCTATTTTCATTGTCTTCTTCTCTCTTTTAGTCCAGACATTGATGGATTACTTTTAAAGGTGAACAGATTTAAGTTATAAAACTGATCATATGGCACAAGGTCTGGTCTTTGGGTTTATCAACTCCTCAGCAATCCCTCTGAAATACCCAAGAGTCATATCTCATCACGGCCGTGAACGTTAATCTTTAAGATGTAAGGTCTTATAGTCATAAACACCTGACCTTCTGCACGACCGTCATCTTATTCACTTAACTACTATTATAAATCGATCATACTATGTAACTCCTGTATATCACTATTTATGGTCTAGTTAAAGGCATCTGTGCCAGAACATTTATATAATCAAAAAGAGCAAGATTACATTGACCAAAGAGCTGGTGACTAATGGGTTTCTAAGAAACTAAACCAAGATATTAAGCATTCTAATGAATGCTATCATAATCAGAAGTGACGGGGCTAAATTATGAAAGACCGGAGTATCGATAAGCTCTGACGTTAACGGTTCTGAAATCCGATGTGTGTCAATATATTGTCTTAAAGTGACAGACTGACTCTTGAGCCATCAAAATGCAAATCTGCTCTTAATCTGAATAACGTTATAGCATTAATAAGCATTAATCTATCAATACATACACTGAAAACTATGCAGTGTTCATTTACATTTCAGCTCTTAATTTGTCATGTGTGTGTGTATATATATATATATATATATATATATATACCTGTAGCTCTTGAACGGAATGAGATATCTTCACCAAACTCAGAACACTTATGTATGAGCTCAATCTGAGGTCACATGTCAAAAATCGCGGAGTTTGGCCACTAGGCGGCGATATAAGAGTAAAAAAAACATAGAAATGGCTATAACTACTCAACCGTCTAATCGATTTGAACATTTCCATGCACTGTCTTTGTATAAAGTGCCATAAGTGACGATGAGGACATTTGCATTTCTCAAAAAACATGGCTGCCATTGGCCATTTAAGTTCAAGCACCTATTAGACAAGGTTAACGAAGGCTGATCAGAACAAAACTCAGTGGTCCTGTTTTTCTCCTGGCCATAGATGTCTGTGAGAAATTTTGAAAGAAATCGGCCACAGGGTGGCAATAACAAGTTTTACGCCTCTGTAATCACACGGCGTTTCATGCATACACACAATATTCATATGATATGATAGAGCTCTTCATCCTGAACAACTTTGCCTCAAGAACCCTTGCTGTCAATCAAATCATTTGTTAAATATTTGAGATTATGTATAAAACCTACTTTTGCGAACATGTCAACCTACTTTTGCTCAACAAAACCACCGCAATACAATTCTCTGGACTCTCTATGTCAATAATTATCAAAAAATAAAAAAGTTGAACTTTACACTTTGGTTTGCTATAACAGGGTCATTTTAAAAAGGGGCATGGCCAAATATACCCAAAAGCCTATAAATCCTAAACGAAAACCCAAAACTTCATGAAAGTAGGTTAGCTCATGCGACAGTTTATTCTAAACAAGCATGTAAAGTTTTATGGAAAACGGACCATAGGTGGTGCTATAACAGCTAAAAAGGTTTTAAAACACAAAACTTCTATGGTAAATGACCTGAAATTGCAGAAAATGTTAATATATTACACAACATTTCACACATACACTTGATCTTCTTATCATATAGATCTCATCATTCTGAACAACTTTGCCTCTAGGACCACTGCTGTCAATCAAACTGTTCTTTAAATATTTGAGATTTTAAAAAATTTTTAAAAAACTTTTGCAAACTGGTCCTAGGTTTTTAACTGAAAATCAATAAAATCAGTACAATTCTCTGGACTCTCTGTTTCAATAATTAAAAATGTTGAACCTTCGCATTTGGACAGCTATAACAGGGTAATTTAAAAATATGGTCTTGATCTAGTGTACCCAAAAATTTATAAATCCTAAAAGAAAACTTCACAAAACTATGTCAACTCATATTATTCTAAACAAGAAAATTTTATGACGATTGGGCAAAAACTGGCACTCTAATACGGTAATTATAAAGGTAAAAACGCTGCATTTCTGTTAAATTCCCTGAAAGTGCAATTATAACCACTAGATGGCAGTAGATGATCACTTAATTGACACTCTTTTCTCAAGATTTACATTTAGACATTATTATTATATTTAAAGTCATATTTTTTTTCATAGTTTACCACTTAATTTATACAGACATCAGTTTTTACATTTATGCCACATTATTATAGTGAAGACTAAAAAATCTAAATAAATTGTTAAAAAGAGAAGACTTGCAGTAAGCATTTTGTTACCTATCATTTATTTCAAATACCCATACCTGCAACAAAATGTGTGCGTGTGTGTGTGTGTGTGTTAGCATGCATGAGTATTAATATTATAGTTTAACCATTTCATTTGTGTGTGCGTGTGCGTGTGTGTGTGAGCATATTCTCCATCGTGGATGTGTAGAAGTTTTAAAATGTATTTTTCAAGGTAAATATCAAATTTCATGAATTATTAAAAAGTTTTGAGGAGTCACACCACATGACAGTTTACATCCTGAAATAACCTTGCAAGGTCCAATTATCTGATATTTTAAAAGTCTTATTGACCTTGACACACAGTCATGCTGGCCCTACAGGGGTCTTCGCTATGATGTCATTTCCTGTTTTTCTCCCAGTTGGACCACATGACAAAAGGTTTTCAAACTTTAAATAGAGTTTAAAAGAATTAGAAAAGCAGTGATGATCGTGGTCCAAGCACAAAAGCCTTGTGTAGAGGATATGTTACAATGGCCATGTCTCTTTTAAAAAGTAATACGAGTCTTTCTATGGAACTATTATTTTATGTACAATATTACAATAGACAAATAATATTGTATCTTCATTTTAATTGGACCGCAATATATGCAGTCATGTCTGACAACTTGACAAATGTTTTCTGAATTTAGGATATATAAATATGAAGGTATTTTGGAGATCACAGATTTCTTTGAAAACTGATTAGACTTAGATTGGTTTTGCCTGTATCAAACTTTGTGAAACTATAATGAATTTTATGCCCTTTTGTATTTGTAATGATTTTCTTCATCTTAGGTCCTGTGTCAACTTTTTGTCACCAGGGTCTCTAGATGATACATACAAATATTGGCATTAATTGGACAAATGTCCAACAGGGGACAACGAGGACAGGAACAGCAACGAACAAATAAGGGCACATGAGGGAGAAACTGGGTCACAGGGAGCACATGGGGCGCAAAACACAACAAAGACAGTCCAATCCTGACATTTTGCCCCCCTCCCGGAAGGCGCGTCCTCGCGCCATAGAACCAACAGAGGGAGGGACGGGTGGGAACTGGGAGGAGGCTCAGGAGGAGGACGGACACCCGGGAGGGGGCCGGCAGACAGAGTCCAGGGATGCTGATGGAGACTGACAGACCCGCGGCGATCCCACCGTACAGATGGTGGGCTGAGGGTGAGCAGAGGGGCTGCCAGACGACAGCGGTTGAGGAGGCAGGAGTGGGTGGGGGTTTGGGCATTTGTGAGCCTCTGGGCTCTCCGGGCTTAACTTGGGAACAGGAGTCCTCTCTGGGCTGGACGTGGGAACGGGAGGGATGACGGAGGGAGGAGACGAGGAAACAGGAGGATCCAGGGCGGATCAGACGGAGGAAGGATCCAGGGAGATGACAGGAGGGACTTCGAGCATGCGGCGCCAGGTGGGACCCAGGCCACAGCCATAATGGCAACCCACGGTGGAGCCGACGGAGGGAGGAGCCATGGAGGAGGAAGGGCTGACGACTCCAGGGGGCCAACCGACTGCGGCGGAGCAGGGGGCGGAGGAGCCTAAGGCGGAAACGCACGGTGCAGGGGGCGGAGCTCCTCTCCACGCTCTCACTGTCCATGACTCTCTCCCCCATGGCAAGCTCTGTAGCCGGCTCTCGCACCTGGTCTGACGTCACAGGCTCGGGCTCCGGGGCGATCTTCAGCACTGGCTCTCCGTCAGTGGTGGGCTCGGGCTTAAGCTCCATGCAGCGGGGTGATGGTGGGCTGGGCTCTGGGTCTGGCTGTGTTCTTTCCGGCGACCGAGACGGAGGTGGGGATCCAGAAGGCCGCGGTTGAGCCGGAGTGACAGAGGACTGAGGAGGAGCCGAAGGGATGGAGGAGCCTGACAGAGCCAGAGGGACGGAGGGATGAGGTGCAGTCAGAGGAGTGGAGTCCCGAGGCGATGGATGGTTGACGACAGACCAAGGTGGAGCCGGAGGGACCAGGGAACCCGGTGGAGCCAGTTGACTGATGGGCCATGGCGGAGAGGAGGGAGCTAGGAGCCATGGTGGAGCCGCTGGGTCGACGGGCCGAGGCGGAGAGG
>NW_015651641.1:2254256-2254652 GCF_001515625.1 Sinocyclocheilus rhinocerous
CAGTTTGTGAGATATTTGTGAGCCTCCAGGCTCTCCAGGCTTAACTTGGGAACAGGAGCCCTCTCGGGGCTGGACGTGGAAACAGGAACGGAAGGGACAGGAGGGACAGATGGAGGAGGGAGGAAAGGGGGCAGGTCCCCTGCAGGAACGGGCAGGCATACAAATCAATCAAATCAATTAAGTCTCTTTCCACTTGTCCTTTACCCAGATCCTTAGACAGCTCACCCTCAGCCACGGTGCAGGGGGCTCCTCTCCTCTCCGCGGTCTCATTGTCCATGATGCTCTCTCCCGTGGCGAGCTCTGTAGCTGGCTCTCGCACCTGGTCTGACGTCACAGGCTCGGGCTCCGGGGCGATCCTCAGCTCTGTCGTTCTCTCTGGCGATGGCTCGCCGGTCG
>NW_015651641.1:2255764-2277212 GCF_001515625.1 Sinocyclocheilus rhinocerous
GGTAGTAGTTGGCCCCGATCCAGAACAGGGAGTTCAGCGCAGCGTCGTCGAACACCGTTAAAACGGCGAGCTGGCTGAACTCCACAGCATACTCCAAGAGGGAAAGGTCCTTGTGGGCGAGGGAGGTAAACTTGACAGCGAGGGAATCCATGGGGAAGGAAACACTACGGAAACAAAAAACACTGAATGGAAAACGGAAAACAAACGGAGGGGAGACACGTAGTTAAACAGTTTGTAGGTCGGGTCTTCTGTCACGATACGCTGCTGGAAGGAATGATGGAGACATGGATAACATAAACAGTATTTAATAAGAGAATCACAGGGGTAAATCCACAACAGGAACAGGGGTAAACACACGTAATCCAACAAGTAGACCCGACAAAGGAGGAACGCACAGACAGGAACTTAAATACATGACTTAACGAAGCAATTGGGAGGAACACAGGTGAACAGAATGACAAATTAAGAGACAACGAGGACAGGAACAGGAACGACCAAATAAGGGCACATGAGGGAGAAACTGGGTCACGGGGAGCACATGGGGAGCAAAACACAAAAAGTAAAGTCCAATCCTGACAGGATCAAACCTGAGTTGACAGACGGTACTCAATTCTTATTTTTGCATCCTCGTTCCCATTCAGTCGCTTCACTCGGTACAACACATGACTATGGGATATCGCGCTCTTGCGCCATCTGCTAAAGACGCCTATATTCACGCCTGAAAGGCCAATGACGCATGCCGACGTAGGTGGCAGGATCAAACCTGAGTTGACAGACGGTACTCAATTCTTATTTGTGCATCCTCGTTCCCATTCAGTCGCTTCACTCGGTACAACACATGACTATGGAGTATCGCGCTCTTGCGCCATCTGCTAAAGACGCCTATATTCACGCCTGAAAGGCCAATGACGCATGCCGACGTAGGTGGGGCTACCCGCCCACAGCATATAAATGCAGTAGCATACGTCATGCCCTTTGTTCTTCAGCTCTTCACCGTGCTGCTAGAACACCATTACGCCACATTCACAAGAGAAAGCCCACGGTGGTGATCCTTGTTGAAACTAAGGAAAAACAGACAGACGAAGAAAAGGGTTCTTAAGCTCAAGTTTAGCTCCGCTAACAAAGGCTAACAAACTCTTTTTCGAGTAAGTATGTCTAAGCACAAAAAATAATCTCGCCCCTGTCCTATGGCATATGGGTATTCTGAAAAGGATACTCACGAGTACTCACTGTCCACGCTAAGTTGGCTCTCTCCAACCCTGGAGCATGTGTACATTGGCGGCAGCTCAATCGTTCCACGCTCGAGCGGCGTGTGGCGTTTGTGGAGCGTGCGCTCGGTGAGGCAGTGCCCCGATCTCCCCATCCGGAACTCTTCGGAGAAGGCCGTGGCGCGTTTCAGGCATGGTTTGAGGACTCTAAGAAGCAGGCGGAGTTGCTGAGGGATTCAATGCCTAGGAGGTTCAGCAGGCCAGCGCAGTCGGCTGCTCACCCAGGGCTTGGGGCGCTTTTCCGGTCGCCACTGGCCAAAAGGCCGGCTTCAGTGACAGCACCAAGGCCTGGTGCTTGGGAAACTGGGCATGCAGCCTAAGCAGCAGGCGGGGCCAGGAAGGAAGGGTCCGCCCCCAACGAAAGGTGGACATTTCCCTGGGGGGAAGAAAGGGCAGTCCAGTCCCTAGCCTGCAGGAGGGGGAGGAATGTCGGCCCAGAGACGGCCGTGTTCTTCTCTCGGTACAGAAAAAAACCCTGCAAGAGAGCGGGTTTAACTTTGAGTTCTTTTTCAATAAAAAAACTTTGTGTTCAGCATAGTATAACTCATGTGTTGATTGGTCTAGAGAGGCAAAATGTTTTAGAAACTCTAACCTCGCAATCGGGCCATGTGCCGACAGAGGGAAAAGATGCAGTGATATGTCATATCCAGCATTGTGAGCGGGTAGATGCGGGGCTTCCCCGGGGGATGACGGGGATCCTCGCTGTCTGCCTCGAACGGTGGCGCGCATGCGCACCAACACTGTGGGTTCTTCGCTCGATTCAGTGGGGCTATCAGCTGCAGTTTTCCTTTCAGCGGAGTAATTACAACCTCGGTTTCAGAAAGGGATTCCCAAGTGCTGAGAGAAGAAGTCTGTGTTCTCCTCGGCAAAGGGGCCATTCAAGTGGTGCCACGGGAGAGAATGGAAGATGGGTTTTACTGCCGTTACTTCCTCCTCCCAAAGAAAAGCGGGGGCTTACGGCCTATCCTGGATCTGCGGAAATTTTTACAAAATGCGTGGAGGCGGCGCTGGCACCATTACGGCGTCGGGACATGAGAGTGTTCGCCTATTTGAACAACCTGCTCCTGGCCGCGGACAGCAGAAAGCAAGCAGTGTTGCAGACACAAGCACTTGTTTCCCATCTATGGGCTCTGGGATTTTTAATAAATCTCAAGAAGAGCTACCTGGTTCCGAATCAGCAGATTTCATATCTCGGTTTAGAGATAGATTCTGCACAGAACACAGCTATGCTGTCAGTACGAAGAGCGGAGGATTTTCGCAGCTGTCTGGCTCAGTTTCAGCTGGGCAAGCAGGTTCGGTTTCATTTGGTGTTGAGACTGCTGGGGCTCATGGCCTCAATGATAGCAGTCATCCGGCTGGGTCTCCTCTTCATGTGTGCGTTCCAGAGATGGGCGCTGAGCACAAGGCTGAATGCCGTACGACATTTAAACAGACAGGTGACGATTACGCCTTTGTGCGTTCGGGCTCTGATTCCCTGGGGAAACCCTGCTTTGTCGTCAGAGGGAATTCCCCTGTGCAGGGTAACGTCACGTATAGTGGTGTCGACGGATGCATCACTACATGGATGGGGAGCTCTGTGCCAGGGGAGCTCTGTAAGAGGGGAGTGGTCAGTGGCGCTAAGTTGGCGTCACATACATTTTTTGGAGTTGCAGGCTGTTTGTCTGGCACTGGAACACTTTGCTCAGCGCTTGCGGGGCAAACATGTGCTAGTCAGAACAGAGAATGCGACAGTGGTTTTGTATATAAACAGGCAAGGTGGTACTCGCTCTCTTCACCTGTTGCAGCTGACACGGAAGCTCCTGATGTGGAGCAGCGAACGTTTAGCGTCACTCAGGGCAGTGCACATCCCGGGCCATCTGAATGGTGGGGCGGACATGCTGTCCAGGGGTGGTCCGCAGGTCAGGGAGTGGCGCTTGCACCCGCGAATAGTAACCCAGATCTGGGATTGGTTCGGCAAGGCCGAAGAGGATCTTTTTATGTCTGCGGAAAACACACACTGCCCGCTGTTTTTCTCGATCACAGACAGGAGCGCTCCGCTGGGTGTGGACGCTCTGTCGCATGTATGGCCCAGGACCCTGCTGTATGCATTTCCACCGGTGGATCTGATACAGCCCACTCTAGATCAGGTGCATCAGGAGGGTCTGTCTCTGATTCTGGTGGCACCTTGCTGGCCAGCAAAGACGTGGTTCACGGGCATCATGGCGTTACTGTCAGGGACACCGTGGTGTCTTCCCCTGTGGAAGGACCTGCTGTCACAGGCAGGTGGCAGATTCTGCATCCTCGGCCGGGGCTTTGGTCTCTGTGGGCTTATCCGCTGAGAGGGAGAATCTGATGGCGTCAGGGCTCCCTATCAATGTGGTGACCACAATTCAGAGCGCTAGAGCGCCATCAACAAGAGGGCTTTACGCGTTGAAGTGGCTCATGTTTGTAGATTGGTGTGTGGGGAAATCTTTATCACCGTATCAGTGCCCGATTGCAGAGATTTTTACTTTTCTGCAGGAAATGTTCGAAGGGGGTCGCTCCCATTCCACGCTGAAAGTTTATCTAGCGGCCATCTCGGCCTGTCATGAGGGCATAAATGGTGCTGTGCTGAGTGCGCACCCGCTTGCCGTTCGGTTCCTTAAAGGGGCACGGCGCCTAAGGCCCGTTACAAAGTCAATGGTGCCGTCATGGGACCTGGTTCTGGTTCTGGAGGTCACGTGTGAACCTCCTTTTGAGGCGTTACAGTCCTTGGATCTGAGGATGCTGTCTTATAAAATGGCTCTGCTGCTGGCGTCGGCAAAACGTGTGGGCGATCTGCATGCGCTGTCAGTGCATCCCACATGCATCCAGTTTGCGTTGGATGGGTTGAGAGTGGTGTTGCGTCCAAACACGGCGTATACACCTACAGTCTTGTCGGGGGCATATAGTGCGCTCTCCTTTGAGCTGCCCGCTCTGTCAAACCCCTCTATTGGGTTGTGCCCTGTGCGGGCTCTGCGCATGTATGTGGAACAGACGCAGGCTACACGTCCTTCTGATCAGCTGTTTATATGTTTTGCCAAACCGGTTCGGGGGAAGCCGCTGTCTAAGCAGCGCTTTGCACACTGGATTGTGGAGGCAATCTCTATTGCATACAAGAGAAGAAGGTTGGCCCTGCCTGCGGGGGTGCCTGCGCACTCAACAAGGGTCATGGCGACGTCATGGGCATTGTTTAGAGGGGTGTCTGTGGAGGACATTTGTGCGGCAGCTAGTTGGGCGTCACCGCACGCGTTTGTTCGGTTTTGCCGACTAGATGTCACTGCGGCAACGGTAACTATGTCCGTGCTTACCGCAGGGGTTGCAAGCCAGGGGCCGTCGCTCCCGTGAAATGCACGGGGTATGGTGGCAGTGCCGGTCCCTTATGTTTAGTTCGGCGACTTTGCGGTGCATGAATATATGCCCCATAGTCATGTGTTGTACCGAGTGAACCGACTGAATGGGAACGTTGAGTTATGCATATAACTACTGTTCGCAGAAGGAGGGAAACGAGGTACAACACCTCTGGGCCCCGTGCAGTAGGAGGCTCGGTGAAGAGCTGGACTGAACAAAGGGAATGACGCATGTGACCGCATTTATATGCTAAGGGCAGGTAGCCCCACCCACGTCGGCATGCATCATTGGCCTTTCAAGCGTGAATATAGGTGACTTCAGCAGATGGCGCAAGAGCGCAATATCCCAAAGTAATGATATATCCTCGCTCCCTTTAGTGTCACTTCAAAGCGTCATCAGCTGCGCTAAAGGGATCTGCCCTTATGTTGTTAAAGTTTGTTATTTAAGACATTCATAATAAATATTAATAAAGCAAGATGCCCTGTTTGAAATAAATGACATGTATGGTTTATTTAAACTGCAAAGGTAAAATATAAATTAAAATTATTACAACAGATGTGAAGGGGGAGGAGAATTTATACGTGCGTCAGCTTTTTCGACAAAAAACACTTCCGCAAAGGATACACCTGTGTATCCTCGCTCATATAGCTCCTCTGGAAGCCTCCTCACTCCTCGATCCTCACCTCCTCGCAATGCAATTAGAGAATTGAGATGTCCTTCAAGATGGCTGAGCTCGATCGGTTTCTGGGTCATAGGATGGAGGACAGAGGAACGAAGAAACGAGGAGGGATATTGAGAAGCACCCCTAATGTTTATATCGAGCGTTGTGCAACAGCTGATCCTGATCTAAACCGGATTGGGTTTGCCAAGTTTTGTCAACTCAAAACTTACTCTGCAACTCTGAGTTTGTTCATCTCACTTCATGCTACAGGCCACTGGCATCTGCATTGTCAGATGAGGAGATTACAAAGATTACCCGAGTGTTTTTGTTTAACTCTGAAACATGAAATGTGGAGTTATCCACTTTTACCAAAAAACGACTGTTGGAGTTATCTGCTTTTGCTAAAAAAAAAAAAAAACTTTTAATGTATAAAAAACATACTTTCAATTAACTTTAATTTTGTAAGTTACCTGTATTTATTTTGAGTTATTATTACTTAATTAAAACAACCCAACTGCAGTTTGATTGATATTACTTGGAATGCACAATAAAAAAACATGATTTCTGAAAATTTATAAAAACTGAGTTATCTGTTTTTGCAAATGAACTCTTCATATATATATATATATATATATATGGATATACTACAGGAAGTCTTGATGGTTCAACAGTTTGATGGTGTTGGAGTAGCGATCGAGTCCTTCCTGTTTGAAGATTGATGAACTCCAAAGATGTTATTCTGACTCAGTGGTGGTCGGGAGAGTTCTCTCCCAGGTGGAAAGTTGCAACATGGCTTATTGCAGCTTTGAGGTCCTGCCAGCGTGGAGGAGTACCCGTGGCATCGCAGTTGGACTGTATGTCTGAGAGGCAGGAGAGTAAGAGCAGTAAGAGCACAGTAGAAGAGAGTTAGGTCACAGAGTAGTGAGGCCTTTTAACTTTTAGCAAGGTCACACCTCCAGGGCATCAGTGAGCCAATAATAACTTAAACTTTCGGAGGGAAAGTTTACGATCCTTTGTCTTCGAGCAATGATATTTTGAATATGTAACTGGATTAAGTGTTGGTGCAAAAACTATTAAAGATTCTTATAATACTAATATGCTGCATAGGTATCAACATATAATAACACTATCATTTAGATCATCAGAATATGAATTCGTAGATACCAAAAATTGTATAGGATTGAGGTTACATTAACAAGTGGTTCTATCATAAAGCATGCGTAAAACAGTATACAATACAAAAGATGATACACAAACAGTAATAATACACACAATGTCCTGAGGATATGCATGTTCATTCATAGAAAGGTTTATCTATGAATTTATGAAAGAAGTTATTTTCTATGGGAAGTATGTGTCTGTTTTGAAGTGAATTAAATGAGAGTAAAACTCTCTCTGAATTCCACTGGGCCATAAAAGCTATCTTATCTGGCTAAGGTGTAATGGCTGCCACAGTAACCAGTGGCCTGGGTGTTGTTCACAGACATCCCGGCACCCAGTCCAGTTGTTGGGTGAGGGGTCTGTTGGTTTACTTGTTAAATATAACAAATAATAATGTGTCTGATTTGTCCAGCCATTACATTCCCCCCTTTCAAGTATTGTTGTCTGACTTGTAGACAACGGCGAGCGACAGAAATTAAGCAGGAAAATCAGACATGCCTCTGGCACACAAGGCTTGAAGGTCGTGGTGGCTCTCTGGCTGTTGGTGCTTCCAGGAATGGGGCTTGTGCCATAGCGGATGCTGTGGGGGTGGTGTGCTTTGGTGAAGTAGGCAGTAGCACGGTACAGGTCCTCGAGCTTGTGCAGCAGATGTTGAAGTAGTATCACCTGTCATCCAGAAGTCAGTTGGTTTGGGGCAGGGGGTTGTTTGTAGGTGTTGTTAGCTAGTAGGCTATCCGTAGTACCCATAATTAGGAACAGCTGGGTTATACTCTCACTTATGAGAGGGCAGGTGTTTTCAGGGGTTGCAGGAAATAGTTATGGAGATTTTGTAGTGTGAAGAGAGTTTCAGACTGACCTAGTGGTGGTGGCAGGAAGGCAACAGGTGGTTGTTAACCCTCTGTTCTACTCAAATGTCACCAGAAATCTGACGTTTGTGGTGTCACTTTGCTCTGGTTGCTGTACCAACTTGAGCTTGCCTGAGTTGTGTGGGGGTAGGTTTCACTGTTGGGCACATGGACTCGTTGCTCCATTCAACATTGTCTGGCTGCTGGTCAAATAAACTAAAATAAGGTAAAAGTAAAATTACGATGTCCTAAAAACTTTAGGTAGGTTTGACCGTAGGTCCTGGCCAGGATTTCTATATTGTTTTTATTTTCCCGGTTTTATACTTGCTGAAGGTAATGATAGAAAAGTAGTTTGACCAACAACATGTTGGCATTGTACATCATCAACCAATCGTGGCACATGAGAAGGTGGGATCTACAGAGAACGGTCAAAGCGATGCAAATACTCGTTCACAGGCCCGGATTGACTAATCGGGAGCACCGGGAAAATTCGGTACTGTCATGCCACTGCTATATGGGGTTGAAATATGCCCGAATTTAAGGCATCAAAGAAGTGTCCCGTATGAAAGCTATAACACAGTTTGTCCCGTATTTGCAGGCATACGCCATATGACCACCAAACCATATGAATAACAAATTCTCAATTGATAATTAATCATTATTTTTGCGCAAAATATTGTTTTATTTGTGAACGTAGCCGTTTGATGAAGGCTTTAAGACCAAGCGGAATCCTCTGCCGGCTGCTCCTGTTTCACAGCGAGCAGGACTCGCGCTTACGTCCGCGATTTGAATTTGGCAAATCAGTTTGGGCGAATGCAATTTATTGATCATGAGCCCAAAATTTAGCAAGGCAGGAAAACATTTAATCTACCTGAGGGGAGAGGTATTTCACTATTGCAAGTTAAGGCTGTTAAATAGAGAGGAAAATACATTTTAAAAATTTTTACTTCTAGCGCATTCTTAAACTTGGACCTCATTTTATTGAAGTAGAAATCCAAGCACCAGAAGCAGCCCACACGTTTGTATGACATTAAAATTATTTTTAGAATATAGGTTAAGCAAAGCAAATGTGATTATTTTTCTGAGAACTTTTTAACTGAAGGCAGACATTATGGTACAGTAGGCCTACAAATATTTTGTTGGAGATATGCGAGCAAAAAATAATAGATTAAAAAATTTAGCCTATAATAGAAAGCGCAAAGGCGGCAGTGGCGGCTTGTCGGGGGAGGCAGGGGAGGCACAGCTTCCCCAAAATTTTGAGATGAAAATGGGAGGAGGACGATTTAATGTTAATAAAATTCACAATTCATTTCAGTTCATGTCTCAGAATGTGTATTTTTTGTTTGTAATTTCACAGCTGTAATACCATAACATGTTAATGAAGTTGGAAAGTGTTGCTTTTCTATCGTGAATGTGCCGAATCTGCTGATGTAAGTACAACCGCTAGGTGATAGAGAAGGGCAGGGGCAAGCCGGGGGAGAGCTGAGCTCTCGTGCCTCCGTTGGTAAAAAAAAATTAGCCAATCAGCATCGAGTGTTCACTTTCAGCGCTGAGGAGAGAAACCTCGTAAGGGAGGCTAGCCTCTCTTCTGATATCAACCAATCATCATAGAGACGTAAATTACGTGATATTAGTTTGATCATCTGCCGCTGCGCTGATAATGTACCAAGTACTTATGATGAGTAGCGATACTGAATATTTGATAGCCAACAGATTTACCAAGCTGTCATTCAAACAGTATACAGGTACATATTTCACTTTATACTAGTCGGATGCTAATGGCTAACAGCTGAGGTAAAGGGCTAAGCTTATATGCATGTACGGCTGCTAAAGAGCTAGCTTTGGCCACACACACAGTTGTTTGTTTACATAAGGGTCTGTGACTGAAAGAGCCTGCTCTCAACTTCTGGGGTCAGACGTTGCTAAGAGACCGATGCACACTTACAATAACATACAAGCTGAGCAGAACTTGCTTGCTGTAAACATGCATGGGAAATTTTCACGTGGTCAGTTTTGACGTGTCACATACAAATTTCATTCATAAATCAAAACAGCACATTCACTTCACAGACAATGGCAAATGACTAGTTAACTAGGCTAGAATTACACCATTAATTCGCTGTTGCATCAAAATGACTACAATGATACGCGATTGTTTCAGGAAGGCCATAATTTGGAGAAATGAAAAACCTCGCTCAAATCAACATCGATTTCTTCGTCGCTCAGTTTTAATTCATGCCGCTAATCTGAGATTTCTTCGTCAGAGAAGACTCATATGTTTAAAGCTGAAAGTGGAGGCTCCTTCGCTCAAGATCAGATTAATTTATTATGGAACCATTTAAATGGGCTGCTAATCTGAGATTGAATTCGGAGTTTTTCTCTAATATCGGGCTCGTTTCTTATTGTACGATTTCAACATGCATTATAGCGTTGAAAAATGTACTGCTCATAAGAAGGCGCATTCAGGCTATAGTTTATCTGATTTGATCAGAGGCTGGTATGCATGTGTAAGATGTTAATGTTACATCTTGAGACACATTTTATTTATGATTGTGCTATGTGCCCTGTGGTTGGTTTGTTTTCTTTAGTTTTTCTTTTTAATGTCTACTGCTACCCAGAGCCATTGAGAAACAGAGTTGTGTCAACTCCATTCACTCCAATGGACCAGTTTTTATACAGCAATGGCGGGTCGTGGAGCCGCTCAATAGTTCCTGGAAGTTAGCGCTAATACTATCAGCGCCGTAGAGATGCAGCAAAAGAGACCGCTGTGATGAACTTTTAAAAGGTAAGACATTTATAGAAAAAAAATTGTATATTATCAGCACAGCTAATCAAATTACATTGTGCATTAAAATGTATTGTGCATTATTATTAGATTATTCCTTACTAAATTAGTAGATTTAGGGGAAATTATTCATTCGCTTCATGCAGTTGCATTCATCGTTGTGTAATTAAGGCTTTTAAAAGTGATTTTTGCTGGTGGGGAGTTAAATATTAGAATTATTGCAAAGGATGCTGATGGACCTAAGTGAGAATGAAAACGTTTAAAATGGGTGAGCAGTGTCCATTTCAGAATCATACTAGGCTAAACTACCAAAAATGTATTATATACCACTACTGTATTATTGAAGTAATCACAGTAAACCTGTACTTTATTACTGTATTTTATACTTAAACATCTTAGCTACTGTAGAAGCACTGTGTGGTGGAGGAGCAGTGATGCCACAGGACTGATATATGATGGAGCATCACTTAACCATTTCTCCTGTGTTTTTCTCCTTCTCTGTCTTTCAGAACAAGAACCACCTGAAGACTCCCTGTAATGAGACATCACACTCACAATGAGTCTCAGTTCACTGGGTTTTGCAAGTTTTTCAATGTTTCCTTGATTTCGCTTAAGCAACTTTAAATATAATATGCATGCACAATAAACTATTGTAAAATTTATTTACATCACTCGACAGAAAGGTTTTTGCAGGTTTTAATAAAATGTAAATTAATAACAGTCATAATAAGCATATTTACGCGCCTCAGGCTTGCACAGTATCGTTAACGCACTCATCAGAATCTTCGGTAATCCTCGGCAAACTTCGCCACGGCTCATTCGGTTCTTGTTGAGTCCTCGGTAATCCTCGGCAAACTTCGACAGTTGGTTGAACCGGCTCATTCGGTTCTTTTTGAGTTGGACGTGCTACTTCGGCTGTGCGTCCTGCGTCATCAACCCAGAACTAAAGTTCGATTCAGTTCGATTTGTGAACCGGCTCGACCGGTTACTTCCTGAGAACCGGCTCAAAAGAACGATTCGTTCAAGCATTCGTTCACCTAACATCACTACTAGTAACTGAGTTAGCCTTTGCTTCCATCATGGTATTTTGCATATGCTGGGTGTTATAGTATTTAATGGCAAGTCTGTGGATTTGGACGAGTGGTGTTAATTCATGAGATCTTGACATCTTTCTCACATGAGGACACAAAGTTCCTGTGGTTCTGCTGCTGTCTCAGGCTATCTCGTCCCTCTGAGCGCTGCACATCACAGCAGATGCATATGAGATGATGGATGAAAGACTTCCCTACCTGTCTCCAAGATGGATGGATTTTTCCCCTACCTTTTTTAGCGCCAACAAGGAGAAAGTTGTGAATGCTGTCCTTTAAAAATCCACAAGTTTTGAGGTTTCATTCATATCTGATGAGTTACACGCTGAAGTGTGTAGTTTTAGGACACATGAATGGTTTCAAAGAATAAAAACATCCTCTGATACAAAGCTGTTTCTGGCAGCTGTGTGTGTAGCAGCTCAAGCTAACCTTGCTCCCCCTGCAGCACGTCACATAGTCATGCAGTCCATTGTTTCTGGAGGCCGTTCAGCTTTACATACAAACAAACACACACACACACCATTCACTATTCATTTCATATGAAGTAAGTGTGAGGGAAGAATATTTGTGTGACATGAGATTTGTAGGCTAATTTATTTATGGTACTAGCATTATTAACAAGATGCAGCTAGCATTACCACAAATGCCAGTTTTCATTTGTCAGCTTGAGGGAAAATTGATTTAACCGCTATTAACTTGATTAATTGAAAAGGCCGCTAACACCCTCAGAGTTATTGTTTACATTGTGTTGCACGCTTTTACCTATTCTTAACTGATTTTAACAAACTAAATCATTCCAAAGAACTGCACTGCAGAAAAGCTGTCACTGATGTGGTGACCTTTCAAACTGTATTAATATGTACATTTAAAGTACTAATATGCACGTTCAAGGTACGAATAGGGGTAAATAAGGTAAAAAAAAGATGTACAAATTAGCTATTGTACTTTATAGGAACTGCCCAAGTAACAGTTTTGTATCTTTTTCTTCTTAGAGCGTACAGTACGACTCAGATTTCATTTCAACACTTTGAGTATATTGTGTAGCAGCAGAAATGTCTTAATCTAGGAAAGGATGAATTTATCTTATTGGATATGTAAAAAATTATATATATATATATATATATATATATGGGTGTGTGCGCATCTTAATAAACACATAAATACTAAAACGGAAAACATTACATTAATATGACATATAATTTTTACTTACAAGAAAATCAAAACTTACCAAATAGTAAGACCAACAATATATATATATAAAGTTCATTTTTGGTAGATTTGGTAGATGAAAGGCATCTTAAAAATAGCACAGAAAAAGGCTTTGCATTGATTTGATCATAATGCATCAGAAGACTTTACAGGAAACATACAACAAAGCGGACTAGAACTTCATATTATTAGTTGAAACTATTATTCTGTAATATGTCAAAGGTATAAAGGTAGAACTTGCAGTAAACATTGTCAAATGTACAGTACATTAGTTAAGATTTACATAAAATTTGTCATGACTACAAGGGAAAAAAAATCTGTTTTGGTCTTGAGTTTAAAATGAAAGTCAAAAATATTTTTATATTTTAAAACAGCAGGCAGCTTTAAGGACGTTTTTGTTGAGGATATTATAAGGAAGTATTGAATTCAGTTCAAGAGGAACTTTTGTGACTTCTTACAATCAGACAGAGGCGGACAAAGTACACAACACTATTACTTGAGTGAAAGTACAGATACTGCTGGTCAAATATTACTCCATTACAAGTGAAAGTTGTAAAGATAGATTTTTACTTAAGTAAAAGTACAGAAGTACCAAAAGTACATTTCCTTTTTTATGTCAATGCACTGTTTTATTATTGTTGTATGTAATACTTGCAATACTTAATAGTATACTTAATTTAACTGTATATAAAAATACACCTTGCTACGTGTACTGCGTAAGGGAGGCTAGCCTCTCTTCTGATATCAACCAATCATCATAGAGACGTAAATTACGTGATATTAGTTTGAACGTCTGCCGCTGCGCTGATAATGTACCAAGTACTTATGATGAGTAGCGATACTGAATATTTGATAGCCAACAGATTTACCAAGCTGTCATTCAAACGGTATATATACAAATGTAAAAAAAAGGGAAAACACGCCTAACTGGATATAAGCTAACGTTACAGCAGTCGCGGCTTAATGAAATAGAGGTAGAATAAATTTATAATAAAAATAACACAAATAAAACCAAAGTATGGAGAGACCGACCTAATTGAGACTAAACAGAATGTGAGAGCACAAACAGAAAGTGTAGTTTAAATATTTCACTTTATACTAGTCGGATGCTAATGGCTAACAGCTGAGGTAAAGGGCTAAGCTTATATGCATGTACGGCTGCTAAAGAGCTAGCTTTGGCCACACACACAGTTGTTTGTTTACATAAGGGTCTGTGACTGAAAGAGCCTGCTCTCAACTTCTGGGGTCAGACGTTGCTAAGAGACCGATGCACACTTACAATAACATACAAGCTGAGCAGAACTTGCTTGCTGTAAACATCTTCTCCTGTGTTTTTCTCCTTCTCTGTCTTTCAGAACAAGAACCACCTGAAGACTCCCTGTAATGAGACTCCCTGAATCACACTCACAATGAGTCTCAGTTCACTGGGTTTTGCAAGTTTTTCAATGTTCTTTGCAAAAAAGTGCCAATTCCCAAGTATGATTACATCACTTTTTGTTGGTGTAATCTATAGCTATATTTAGATTGCTCCTGCTGACTATATCCAGCCTCTTACGAAGACTTCAGTTGACCAGCACCTGTGAAGAGATGATGCCAACCCTTGAGAGAACTTCAGATGACGCCAACTCTGAATAAACATACAAGCTGCCATATTTTCCTTGCATTGTATCAACTCCGCCTCCTGTTCTTTAGTCAGTTTAGGTGCATTGCCTTGATCAAAGCCGCAGAACCAGTTGTAGGCCTTCTTCCAACAGCTTGGATCCTCATGCACCTCTGCAAGGTCGAGAGGCAATCGGAAACAGTTGTTAATTGTTTTTACAAGTATGTAAGTATGTTTTTAAAGTGCCCCTATTATGTCATTTTACTGACAACTGCTTCTCTAATCTCGGGGAGTTCAACGCGGGATTCACAAAACACTTGACCAGCACCTGTGAAGAGATGATGCCAACCCTTGAGAGAACTTCAGATGACGCCAACTCTGAATAAACATACAAGCTGCCATATTTTCCTTGCATTGTATAATCAACATGATCACATCATGTAATCATTGCTTTAATGTGTTCATTGTTTCTGCTGAATACATTATGTGTGCAATAATTTACACAAGTAAGGCATGTGCCTGAATCAACATCATTTGGTTTTCCTAGAACTACAATCTAATCAACTAATTACGGCCCTAACCTAGTCTCAGCGTCACACGGCACACTCACAGTCCTTTCACTGAGCCCTGTGATGCTCATTGCACACAAAAATGGAGAGTGCTATCTGATGGTACATATTTGGTGGATCGTGCAGATGTACCTTCTGTTTGCATAGAGTCTGAATCCTGATCTTCAGTCCAGTCATCTTCAACTAACTGCATGATTTGTACAGCCTAATTTCTGCCATATGAACATTACTTTGACACAGTTACACCTGATAACAGAACTCTTATCTGTAATGTAGAAACATTCATTTTCTATAAAGCTGCTTTGATACAATGTGTATAATAAAAAGTGCTATACAAATAAATGTGAATTGAATAAAACTTGTTTTTATTATGTTTTATTTAGTGCTGTCACACGATTAATCGCAATTAATCGCATCCAAAATAAAAGATTTTGTTTGCATACTATGTGTGTGTTCTGTGTATATTTATTATGTATATATAAATACACACACATGCATGTATATATTTCAGAAAAATATGTTGTTTATACAGTATATTAAAATTATTTATAATATAAATTATATAAATATAGACATGCAAATTCATGTAAATATTTTCAAAATATATACTGTATGTGTGTGCATTTATATATACATAATAAATATACACAGAACACACACATATATTATGCAAACAAAATCTTTTATTTTTTAATTAAGTTGTTTTTATGAATTCAATTAATTAGATATGTTTCTGAAAACAACTTAATTAAAAAATAAAAGATTTTGTTTGCATAATACAACCACTTGTGCGTCCGCACTGAATGCGCATCTCGCATATAAAAAGCATTTTAGGGGGCCCTTGGCTTTTGGGGGCCCAAGGCGGATATGTTGTTTATACAGTATATTAAAATTATTTATAATATAAATTATATAAATATAGACATGCAAATTCATGTAAATATTTTCAAAATATATACTGTATGTGTGTGCATTTATATATACATAATAAATATACACAGAACACACACATATATTATGCAAACAAACTCTTTTATTTTTTTATTAAGTTGTTTTTATGAATTCAATTAATTAGATATGTTTTTGAAAACAACTTAATTAAAAAATAAAAGATTTTGTTTGCATAATACAACCACGTGTGCGTCCGCACTGAATGCGCATCTCGCATATAAAAAGCATTTTAGGGGGCCCTTGGCTTTTGGGGGCCCAAGGCGGTCGCCTACCTTTGCCTAATGGTTAAGTCCGCCCCTGACCATTTGCGCTACTGTGGACTTAGTTGAAGACTTGTTAATTTGTTCAGAATTAAATAATTTTTTAAGGAAACTTGTGGGGAGGTGGGTGCCTTTTTTGTGTTTGAAACTGCTTTTCTCCTGGTTATTTGTGTAGTCAAGGAGATAGGGAAGTTCATGTTGTTATTCATTTTCTTTTTGTTTATATATAGGTAAGTTTTATGGTTTAAACAGAGTTAGTAACAAGTGATGCAAAGTCCGATTCATTTCCGCGAACCGGTTCTTTTCGGACAGATCGGCTCATTGAACCGGTTCAAAAAGCCGATTCATCGGTTCCTGACGTCATCAAGCAATAACGTCTCTACGCATTTCTTTTCTAACAACTCGGTGCAATGTTGTATCAATGAAAAATTCAAATAAGTCATTTGTGTCAACGCAAATTGAAACATTCAAAAATAAAGTTATTTGTGTGAAAGCATATTGCTGATTATTACCATATAATTCACTTAAGTTAATGGTGTTTGTGGTCACAGTGTATAAAGTTTTCAATTTTAATATTATTCAAAATGTAATTTTTTCCTGTGATTCAAAGCTAAATTTTCACTCATTTTACTCCAGTCTTCAGTGTCACATGATCATTCAGAAGTTATTCTAATATGCTGATTTACCGATTACGAAACATTTACTATTATCAATGTTGAAAACCTTTTTTTTTTTTTTTTGCTTAATATTTTTCTGGAAAGAAATTAACGTTTATTCAGCAAGGACACATTCATTTGATTAAAAGGTAAAGACATTTATAATTTTACAAAAACTTCCATTTAAAATAAATTTTGTTCATTGTTCACTTTCTATTCAACAAAGAATATCAAAATGGTTGTGAAAAAATCTTGGCTTCCACAATCTTGGTTTTCAATATTGAAAATAAGAATCATTATTAATAACTGAACATCAGTAATAACTGAGAAATATAGCACCAAGCAGCAATTAATGGGCTAAGCACAAAAGAGCAGAATGAGGAGATAAGCAGGATCAGACCATTAGTTATTAGTTATTACAGTTAGTAATTAAAGACAATTTTAAGGCTGAAAAATCATAAATTCAATCATTAGTAATATGATTTCATGGTTTATACATTTTTACCAAATTGATGTGGTGTGGTCAGTGTGAAGTGGCAATGACACACGTAAAGTTTGGTGTCAGTGGGTCAAAGCTTTGCTGAGATACAGATGAAGTTTGGCACCTTTCCATCAAATTTGTTAATGTGGTAAACAAAAAAACGTTTTGCCTATCAACACGAAATCCATAATTTTTTTGCTGGCATGGTCTGAAGATGATTTGGATCGAATTTGGTGAAAATTGGACCGTCAATCTAGCAGAAGTTAGAAAAAAGTATGTTTTCAACGTAAATCAAAATGGCGGACAGGTAGTTCGGCTGATTATAGCATAATTGGTAGCAATGTTCTCTGAATAATCCAAGCAATCTAACAAGACCAGCCACATGACAAGAGGCAAAACTGTTTAGACGCTATTAGCATTTTTAGAAATGTCATTATTAATGGTTAATGGCTATATATTAATAGTTTATCACTTTTGACCAGTAGGTGTCGCTGTTAGCAAATTTATCTGGTGAGGTCAGTGTTAGGTGACAATGGCACACACAAAGTTTGGTGTCAATGTGTCAAAGCTTTGTAGAGATACAGCCTCATATGCAGTTTGGCATCATGCCATCAAATTCGTTGATGTAATAAACAAAAAATGTTTCGTCTATTGACACGAAATCCATAACTTTTTGCCAGCATGGTCTAAACATGATCTGAGTCGAATTTGGTGAAAATCGTACAAACAGTCTAGGAGGAGTTTGAAAAAGTAGGTTTTCAAAGAAAATCAAAATGGCGGACAAGAAGTTCAGTTGATTATGGCATAATTGGTATCGATGTTCTCGGCAAGATCTAAGGAATCTATCAAGACCAGTCTCATGATAATAGGCAAAACTAATCTAAAGTTATTAGCATTTTTTAAATTTTCATTATAATTATTGACCACAAGGTGGAGCTGCCACAAAACTTTTTGAGTACCTTCAGGGCTGTCCTCTATCTGTGTTTCAAATTTCATAAATTTCCCGCAAGCGGTTCTATGGGCTATCATAGACACCCAAAGCAAAAGAAGAAGAAGAAGAAGAAGAACGCCAACAGATATAATATGCCTATGCACCTTCGGTCCCTTATAAGTGAGCATCAAATCAGCAATATTGAATGATTTCTGAAGGATCATGTGACACTGAAGATTGGAGTAATGACTGCTGAAAATTCAGCTTTGCTTCACAGGAATAAATTACATTTTAAAATATATATTCAGATAGAAAAGAGTTACTGTAAACTGTATTACTGTTTTTACTGTATTTTTGATCAAATACAGTCTTGAGCATAAGAGACTCCTTTCAAAAACATAAAAAAATCATAAGTATTCTGAACTTTATAGTTTAGTTGTAAGAAGAGCTTACATGTTTGTCATCAATGGGTTTGGTCATGAGGGAGATGCCCAGTATCAATATACAGGACAGGCCAAAGATGATGAGGGCAAAATAGAGGTAGTGCACACCACAGATGATCGTGGGACAGTGACTGGGACTCACGCAGCTGCCTGTGCCGTAGGCAAACTCAGTTATCATACGTGCCAGACCCACCAACAGACCAATACACAACCCGTAGAAAGCACCCTGTGAGGACACATCAACAACATGTGTCAACAGACAGAAAACTAGATGAGTAAAGTCTGATGACAAACTTGATGTTGACTTGACAAAGCAGGTCTGGACGTTTAAAATAACTGTGAAAAGCTTGAAGTTTTAAAATTTTGTGCAGCCTCTGGTTGTAAAAACCTCTGAGACTTAAATTCCCAAAGAAATGGGATAACATTTCACAGGTGAGAATGTGTTGGTTTGTGTTTTTATAACTCAATATTACAGGTTTTTAAACTATGGTAGCTTTTTGATGTGTTAGCTAATGCTTTCGTCTTCTTATATTGTAGTTTAGCAAAATCATTTGCTGAAGTCTATTGCAGATGTAGATATTCATACATGCATGTAACTTTGGTTGCAGACAGACAAACTTGCTCTCGAACTGGCGGACGGCTTACATGGGTCATAGTATCAGCCATTAATGAGGTATCTATGAATATATTATCTATGATTTTAAAGAGTTGCAAGCATGTTTTAGCACATTGTTAACTTATTTCAGCATGTTGATAGCATGTCTCTAGCATGTTTTAGCATGTTGCTAGCATATTTTAACACACTGTTAGCATGTTTTAGCACATTGTCAAGCCAACATAATAATCTGCAGCCAAATTTAGATGTTTTTTTGTAAAAAAAAACAAAAAACATAAAAAAAGTATATTTAATAAAATTTTAAAACTTCAAACTAGCAAAATGGAAACAAAATTACTACAATTAAATGTAATTAACTCACTGGTTCATTGACTCGCTTGCAAAAAATGGCGAGGATGAAGACAGCGGCGATAGGTGGAGCCAGATAACTGGTGATGGACTGAGTGTATTCGAAGAGCTGCCCGCTCTGAGCCGACTGAACGATGGGGATCCACGCGATACTCACGCCGATCAGAAACAGCATGAACACCCTAAACACATGAACACAAGCCTCTCAGAGCCTATTCATCTCAGTTTCTGCTCACAAAATCAGAAAATCAATATCCAACACAAACAAACAGACACGCGAACACACCTCCCCGCGATCATGAGCTCCTTTTCCTTGGATTTGGGGCGGATCTTGGTGTAAATGTCCATTGTGAAGAGTGTGCTAGCGCTGTTAAAGATGGAAGTGAGTGAACTCATCAGAGAGGCCAGCATGACGGACAACATCAACCCTCTGAGACCTTCGTAAACACACACAGCAGTTTAGAGCCATATCACCAAACAGATCTATCAAAGCAGTCTATTAGAGATGTAAGAGACAGAAATAGAAATATCAGATTATTCTTTACCGTTTGGCATCAGATCCACCACTAGTTTTGGATAAGCAATATTACTGCAGCCCACACTGGCTCCACAGTAGTAGTCACACTCTGCTGGATCCACGCATGCAATCTCATCTGACACACAAAAAAAAAAAAATTAGTTCACTAATAGTCTTTCACTGTTCACTGACCTTCTGATGCATGATGCATTCAAAAAATGTCACAAAAATTGCTGCACATTACTTTTGGATTGTCAGAATTTCTTACCACAAAGTCCACATACCATTTTGGCTAAATTGTTTAATTTCGCTAAATTATTCAGCTCTGTAATTGTTATGGTATTATGAACGTCAGATTTACCCTCCCTGAAATGTCATATGAAACCAGTGTTATTTTGGTATTATTTGTATACTATTTGTTAGTATTTTAAATAAAAAAATATTTATATACAGTATTTGCAGTTTTCATTTTAAGTTTTTTTTTTGTTATTTATTTTTTTTGTTATGAGTTTGTCTTTTTTTTTTTTTGATTTTTTAAAATTTCTAATATGCAGAATTATTATTTTATGTCTGCTGTTCAACACAATTAAAAAATATATAGAATTATTTATTAGAAGAATAAAAACATACCATACATTATTATTATTATTATTATTATTACTATTATTAAGGCACAATATTAATAAAATATTAAAGAACCAACTGAAACATGGGAATCAATGTTACTTTAACATTATTTATATACTATTATAGTATTTACTAGTATTTTGAATTAGCACTTAGTTTTATATTTGAATTTTAATTTAAGTTTTAGTCTTGTTATGTTCTTTGTAATTTTTAAAATTATTTTTATACTTCTATTTTTTTGTAATTTTAGTATTTAAAATTAAACATTTCTATTTTCATTTCTTTACGTTTAAGTTTTTGTTTAATTTTATATTTCAGCTTTATTTCAATAAGCGAAAACAGTTTTTTAGTTTTAGTTAATAGTAACAACACTGCTTCAAACTGGTTGCTTAAAGTGTAAATCAGACTCTCTGTCTGTCTAAGCAGGCTGTTGCTTGTTAAAATAAGTTACTAGCATATTCTGTGAGAAATAAGTGGACCAGACTTTATGCTGATGAGCAAAACTCTAGTTCTGTGAGACTGATCAAACCTTAGTTCACCATATATCACTCAGACAAGATTCAGTCAACATAAATAGTCAGTTTATCACCCTTCTCACCCAGGATGGTGCCAGTCTTTCTTACCTGTGTACAGCACTCGGCTGATCATGCCAGGGAAAACCATGAGGAACATTGGCAGAAGTTTGAGGTAACCACACAGGATGCAGCCCGCTTTCACATGAGACAGGTTCTTGGCAGACAGACAGCGCTGCACAATCACCTAAAACAACATGGAGGGTTTATATGACGTTTACACAGTTTAAGTGTAGTGAGAGTTGTCCTGTGTGCTTCGACTGTGATCTTTGAGAGCAAAATTCTTATAAAAGAGCAATTTCTCTAAAAGAGAATTAATGGTCGGATTGTGTATTGCACACCATGCCTTTCCGTCCATGCCCTTCTGGTTGCAGTTGCAGTACATCTCACCCTCAGACAGGCAACAATTGCTTTGCACAGTGTTTGGGCCACGCCCATGCTGAAGCAGCTTTTTTGGATGGTTTACGTTCTACTTGTGAGGACATGGCTATCGGCAGGTTGCTCTCATGCTC
>NW_015651641.1:2278433-2284312 GCF_001515625.1 Sinocyclocheilus rhinocerous
AAGTATTCTGAACTTTATAGTTTAGTTGTAAGAAGAGCTTACATGTTTGTCATCAATGGGTTTGGTCATGAGGGAGATGCCCAGTATCAATATACAGGACAGGCCAAAGATGATGAGGGCAAAATAGAGGTAGTGCACACCACAGATGATCGTGGGACAGTGACTGGGACTCACGCAGCTGCCTGTGCCGTAGGCAAACTCAGTTATCATACGTGCCAGACCCACCAACAGACCAATACACAACCCGTAGAAAGCACCCTGTGAGGACACATCAACAACATGTGTCAACAGACAGAAAACTAGATGAGTAAAGTCTGATGACAAACTTGATGTTGACTTGACAAAGCAGGTCTGGACGTTTAAAATAACTGTGAAAAGCTTGAAGTTTTAAAATTTTGTGCAGCCTCTGGTTGTAAAAACCTCTGAGACTTAAATTCCCAAAGAAATGGGATAACATTTCACAGGTGAGAATGTGTTGGTTTGTGTTTTTATAACTCAATATTACAGGTTTTTAAACTATGGTAGCTTTTTGATGTGTTAGCTAATGCTTTCGTCTTCTTATATTGTAGTTTAGCAAAATCATTTGCTGAAGTCTATTGCAGATGTAGATATTCATACATGCATGTAACTTTGGTTGCAGACAGACAAACTTGCTCTCGAACTGGCGGACGGCTTACATGGGTCATAGTATCAGCCATTAATGAGGTATCTATGAATATATTATCTATGATTTTAAAGAGTTGCAAGCATGTTTTAGCACATTGTTAACTTATTTCAGCATGTTGATAGCATGTCTCTAGCATGTTTTAGCATGTTGCTAGCATATTTTAACACACTGTTAGCATGTTTTAGCACATTGTCAAGCCAACATAATAATCTGCAGCCAAATTTAGATGTTTTTTTGTAAAAAAAAACAAAAAACATAAAAAAAGTATATTTAATAAAATTTTAAAACTTCAAACTAGCAAAATGGAAACAAAATTATTGCAAAGCTACGAAATGTTTAGATTTAACTCACTGGTTCATTGACTCGCTTGCAGAAAATGGCGAGGGTGAAGACAGCAGCAATGGGTGGAGCCAGATAACTGGTGATGGACTGAATGTAGTCGAAGAGCTGCCCGCTCTGAGCCGACTGAACGATGGGGATCCACGCGATACTCACGCCGATCAGAAACAGCATGAACACCCTAAACACATGAACACAAGCCTCTCAGAGCCTATTCATCTCAGTTTCTGCTCACAAAATCAGAAAATCAATATCCAACACAAACAAGCAGACACGCGAACACACCTCCCCGCGATCATGAGCTCCTTTTCCTTGGATTTGGGGCAGATCTTGGTGTAAATGTCTATGGTGAAGAGTGTGCTGGAGCTGTTAAAGATGGAAGTGAGTGAACTCATCAGAGAGGCCAACATGACGGACAACATCAACCCTCTGAGACCTTCGTAAACACACACAGCAGTTTAGAGCCATATCACCAAACAGATCTATCAAAGCAGTCTATTAGAGATGTAAGAGACAGAAATAGAAATATCAGATTATTCTTTACCGTTTGGCATCAGATCCACCACTAGTTTTGGATAAGCAATATTACTGCAGCCCACACTGGCTCCACAGTAGTAGTCACACTCTGCTGGATCCACGCATGCAATCTCATCTGACACAAACAAGAGGATAAACACAAACATTAGTTTCTCTAATAGTCTTTCACAATTCAATGACCTTCTGATGCATATTGCATACAAAAATGTCACAAAGTTTACCTTCGGATTGTCAGAATTACTTATCACAAGTCCACATAACTTTTACATATACCACTGTAATTGTTATACAGTCATGAATTTGAGATTTACCCTCCCTGAAATGTCATTTGAAACCAGTGTTATTTTAGTATTATGTCAGCATTATTGGTATTAGAGTATTTATTAGCATTTTAAAAATAAACTTAAATTTTTATATTTACATTTTTCATTTTTATTTTAATGTTTGTCATTTTTATTATAATGTTTAATGTCCCATATGCAGAACTGATATTTAATTATTATTAAGTCTGCTGTTCAACACAATTTAAAAATATAATTGTTTATCAGAAGAATAAAAACATTATTATTATTATCATTAAGGTGCACAATTAATACATTAATTGAATTAATTAATTATATTAAATAACTAATTAAAACATGGGAATTAATATTATTTTAGTATACTATTTATAGTATTTATTAACATTTTAAATTAGCTTTTATTTTTATATTTTCGTTTTAATTTTAGTTTAACTTTTAGTCTTTTTGTCATGTGCTTTTGCCATTTTTTATTTTTATTTAGCTTTATTTTCAAATTCAGTATTTTAAAATAATTTTAGTATTTTAACTTAAACTTATTTGTAATTTTCATTTCTATTTTTTAAGTTTACGTTTTTATTTAATTTTATTAATTTAAGATTTAATTGAATTTTTTAGTTGTGTTTGATTTCATATTATTTCAGCTTTATTCCAATATACAATTTTTTTTTTTTAATAGATTCAGTTGTAGTTAACAATAACAACACTGCTTCAAACAAAACAAACTGCGGATGGTTGCTTAAAGTGTAAATCAGACTCTCTACTTGCCTAAGTAGGTAGGTGTTTGCTAAAATAAGTTGCTAGCATATTCTATGATAAATAAGTGGACCAGACTTTATGCAAAACTCCAGTTCTCTGAGACTATGTTCACCGTATATAACTCAGATCACTCAGTTAAGATTTAGTCAGCATACTTGTTGACATGTGCAAAATGGTTCATCAGTTTATCACCCTTCTCACCCAGGATGGTGCCAGTCTTTCTTACCTGTGTACAGCACTCGGCTGATCATGCCAGGGAAAACCATGAGGAACATTGGCAGAAGTTTGAGGTAACCACACAGGATGCAGCCCGCTTTCACATGAGACAGGTTCTTGGCAGACAGACAGCGCTGCACAATCACCTAAAACAATATGGAGGGTTTATATGACGTTTACACAGTTTAAGTGTAGTGAGAGTTGTCCTGTGTGCTTCGACTGTGATCTTTGAGAGCAAAATTCTTATAAAAGAGCAATTTCTCTAAAAGAGAATTAATGGTCGGATTGTGTATTGCACACCATGCCTTTCCGTCCATGCCCTTCTGGTTGCAGTTGCAGTACATCTCACCCTCAGACAGGCAACAATTGCTTTGCACAGTGTTTGGGCCACGCCCATGCTGAAGCAGCTTTTTTGGATGGTTTACGTTCTACTTGTGAGGACATGGCTATCGGCAGGTTGCTCTCATGCTCTAAAGAGCAAGGAGATGTTGCGGGAGCAGTTCTGCCGGATGATTTCCTATGAACCTCTCATTCTTCCCACTGCACGTGCTCTCCAGTTGAGTTTCTGAATGAGTTTGAGCACCTGCAGGTTCGATCTCTCATTCGGGGCTCGCGATGAGGATAAGTTATCTATCGCAGCATCTGAGGGCGGGTCTGACCGATCAGAAGTGAATGACTCGACTAAACCGGCAATTCCAGGTGCTGTGTGTCAGTCTGAGCCTGAAGCCAAGATGGCAGCCTTCCTTACCTGGGCAGCAGAGAGCATCAGGCTTGAATGGACTTCTCCACCCTGTCCTGAGCGCTCTTGGCTGGATGATTGGTTCTTGGAGACCAAGCATAACACTCAGCCGTGCTCCGCCCCAGATCCTTTCTTCCTGGAAGTGCACGAGGAGCTGATGAAATTGTGGTAGGCATCTTTTTCTGCCAGAACACGATACACCAGCACCTCCGTTCTCACCGCCCTCATTGGGGTCCAGCGTGGGGGTTCACGGTGGTCCCCCATGTGGAGAATGCGATTGCGGAGCATTTTTGCCCACAAACTGCCACCACCTGGAACTCCCGTCCAGGGCGTGTAAGTTTACTCCGTTTCTTGTGGCGAGAGCTTATAATGCTTCTGGACAAGCTTCGTTTTCACAATGGCCAGGCACTGAACTTAGGCATCAAAGCCTGTTCAGACGCAGATACACTGCTCACGTATTGATGCGCCAGGTCTGTTGCCAAGTCAGAAGGACGGACCTCTGCAAACTCAGGTTCCTGTATGTGTCAGTGGTTTATTCAACAGACCTGAGGAGCAAGGTTGGTGTTGCTCATCCATCACCATGCGTCATGAGGGACATGATGTCTTTCGGCATGGTGAGCCTTGCTCCACAATGCTGCAGGAACCTTGCCTCAGGTACATCAAATGTAGTTCCACTGAGGACATTGGCGTGGTGTCTGGATGCTTGGTGCCAGCCTGCCCTATTGGCTTTTCAGGACCATTCGACCCAATTGCGATTAAGTTTGCAAAGCACCTGCCCAGGTTCTGTGGCGTTCTTTTTAGTTCACTATGAGGAACGAGTGCTGCTGTCCTTTGGATGGACATCACCGTCCTTCTAGCGAAGGATGCAATAGAGACTGTCCCCCTAGCTGAGGTGGAGAAGGGGTTTTACAGCCACTACTTCATTGTACCCAAGAAGGATGGAGGGCTCAGATCGATCCTGGATTTTAGGGTACTGAATTGGGCCCTTCACAGTAGGGATGTGCCCGAATAGTGAATACGTATTCGGAAAGGCATGAAGAATGAATAACGCGCTCTGCAGAGCCACTAAAGGGACATGGTTAGCCGCTTGCTAGCGGTAGCCTGTTACATTACAGTACATAAAATTTCACTTACCACATAAACAAGAGTTAGGACTGATAGGATGATGGCGAATGATTTGCAGATCCTGAGCACCACTGACAAACATCTAATATTGTAATATGTGTGGTAAGTACTGCCGCTCCATAGTATACACAGAGTACATGTGATTGTGAATCTCAAAAATGAAAGTAAAAAGTAAGCATGCATTCAAAAGCAATTTCGATGCCTCTCATATTAATAGCGGCTCCCTGATGCTCGCAATTTATATACAGAATAATTACCCAATTACACGTAATTTCCTTTCCGAACACGGTATTTGGATTCAGGAACATTCCCTACTTCACAGTCTCCAGTTCAAGATGTATGTGACATGAATAAATGTGTTTATGTCTCCATGCATCTTTTAAAGCTTAAATATTCATCTTTTTGAATGAATATTTCAATAATGTAATTGTAATTGTAAAAACTTTATTGTTTTAATGTGTCCAAAATCACTCAATTAAAAAAATAGGGCAGCCAAACATGGGAGTCTGAAATGGATAAACTTATGGGCTATGAGTCTTGCTAATGGGCTGTTGAACTACAGTAACTTAACCTCCTGAGACCCTGCATCCTTATATGAGGACATTATATTTTAGTGAATTTCTCTGAGACTATACATGCCACAGTTTTAAGTCTGGATGTCCTGTAGAGCACATTCAGGGCTTTTCAGAGATACTAAATGTTTGGATGTTTCACCATGACCACTTCCTCTCCTTGGTCTTCAAAAATGTATGATATTAATTTAGTGACACTCTTATGGAAATATGATAATATTTTGTAATTACAAACAAAAAATACACATTCTGAGACATGAACTGAAATGAACTGTGAATTTTATTAACATTAAATCGCCCTCCTCCCATTTTCACCTCAAAATTATGGGGAACCTGTGCCTCCCCTGCCTCCCCCGACAAGCCGCCACTGATCTTTAAACTGTGTGTCATAAATCAACATCTCAGGAAAATGTTATGGGGTTTCAAATCAAAATATGACTTTCTGTTACGAAACAGGACGTTGATTTCATACATGTCCTCATATGAGGACAACGGGACTAAAAGCATGTTTATTACGCATTTTGGGAGACACAACAAATGAATAGGGAAAGAAATTATACTTCAATATTCCTATGAAATATTATGTTATTATGAAAATCTTGCCAATTATTACTCCCATTATTACA
>NW_015651641.1:2284401-2285618 GCF_001515625.1 Sinocyclocheilus rhinocerous
GAAACACACAGCTTCTCCCTGACATGGCTGCATCAACACTACTGCTGTTTCTGAAACCACGCCTTCTTTCTTTGCGTGCACGTTTGGGCGGCATTATGCTAATATTTCCACATAGTGGCCTAGATTTGTGGGGGCGTGTTAGAACGAGCCGTTTTAGGTAGGTGTGGCTGACTCTTAACTTTTATAAAGAATATCTCTTTGGATTTGAGACTTTAGTCTTTGCAACTTTACAGATCTTCTTTATGCACCAAGAGCTTGTAACACTCCAAAGAGGAAGGAAAACTTGAAATTGCATCATATGACCCCTTTAATCAAACACACCTGATTCAGGTCATCAGCTCATTAGTAGAGACTTCAAGACCTGAAATTGGTTTGTCAGAGAAAGGAGACATGCAAAAAGTGCAGTGTTGGGGTGCCTCCAGGACCAGGGTTAGGAACCACTGATATAAAGTACCGCCGCTCCCTATACGCAGAGTACGCAGTTTGCGTATAGGGCACCAACTCCCAGGGTGGCACCATTGCAGTTGCTCAAAAAAAAAACTTTCGTTCTATATTAATATTAACATATACACATACATTACATAAATAAAAATATAAACACGAACATATATTAACATAATTATAAAAAAAAAAAAAAACGTTTTACTGTGAACGCAGTAGACAGGCAAAGCACGTGACCGCGCTCGCTCTCGTCTCATGTTTGCGGCTGACTGCAAATGATAATAACTGATGGACAACTATGCCCGGGAAAACACATCAGTAGTCCAGCGCCGAGAAAAAGAAAATAAGCCCAAGATTAAGCCCGTGCATCACTTTTAGGTACGTTCATAATCCTGTGAAACTTTTTTGGATGTTGACGTTAATAACGTGTTTTAATGTCTATAATAATATCACCGCCACATCTGCCTTGATATTCTCTCAAATTTTCCATGTTCCCTTACGAAAATGAACCATAATTTTACTACAAAAAAAAAACAAAAAAAACATGGTTCTTGTAGCAGTGGTAACCACAAATTAACCATGGTTTTGATACTTCAAATCGCTTCAAATTATAATTTACGAAGTATTCAGATAATATTTTTGTGGTAATAAAAACAGACCTAAGCGATCAACAACCTTTAAAATTACATAAAATGCATTATATAAAAACAATGAGGCAATAATGATTGGTTAATTAATAATAATCGTATGGTTTCATTGAATAACACTGTTAAAAT
>NW_015651641.1:2286565-2290912 GCF_001515625.1 Sinocyclocheilus rhinocerous
GCTGACTGCAAATGATCATAACTGATGGACAACTATGCCCGGGAAAAGACATCAGTAGTCTGGCGCCGAGATAAGAAAAAGAAAAAAAGCCCAAGATGAAGCCCGTGCATCACTTTTAGGCACGTTCATAATCCCTGTGAAACTTTTTTGGATGTTGACGTTAATAACGTGTTTTAATGTCTATAATAATATCACCGCCACATCTGCCTTGATATTCTCTCAAATTTTCCATGTTCCCTTACGAAAATGAACCATAATTTTACTACAAAAAAAAAACAAAAAAAACATGGTTCTTGTAGCAGTGGTAACCACAAATTAACCATGGTTTTGATACTTCAAATCGCTTCAAATAATAATTTACGAAGTATTCAGATAATATTTTTGTGGTAATAAAAACAGACCTAAGCGATCAACAACCTTTAAAATTACATAAAATGCATTATATAAAAACAATGAGGCAATAATGATTGGTTAATTAATAATAATCGTATGGTTTCATTGAATAACACTGTTAAAATACATAATGTAATAGCCTACAAAATAAACAATTTATGTACATTACATATTATTACAAATGCCTGTAAATTAATGGAGTTAAGTGCTGAAATTTCATGAAATCATTATCCAGAAGTTAACATTTTTATATGAATTTAAATAGAAATATTTGCAGTAGATGTGCTGCTTTCAAACAATTTTCCTGAGGTATGCTGTGTTTTAAAATTTTCACCACAGCAATGATTGCTTGACGCATGTCAATTCCGCTTTGAATTGTGTTCTAAATAGCAAAACTAAATTTTTTGTGCAAATAATGATTGGAGGTGAACTTGACTTCGTCTGGTGGCTTTGGAACATAGACGGTAATGATATAAGGACGCGCTCGTTGATCGAACAGTCCATTGGCAGGTTTGATAAGTTCCGATGATAGTATTGTAGAACTTCTGCATGCAGGTGTCATGCACAGACAGATAGTAGCCTAATGATAACCCCTTTCATGCTCTTCCCAATATTGTGACAAACACCATTGTTAAACATGGTGTCACGTGGATGGAATATACATGGAAATGATATGCAGATAACATTATGCATAGTAAAACTAGGCTGTTGTAAGCTCCATATATGGTTATTTCGGGGAGTAGACGGGTAGGAGATGCATGTACGCACAATCTTTCGCTGACTGGGTATTACAAAGGGAATTTTGCGCAGTTTCTGGTGTACGTAAGGTTTTATAAATCTGAAAACTTTTGTGCGTGCGCAAAATCTAGCTTTTGTGCGTAGGTACACTTTTAGGATTAAATCTACAAAAAAGTTTTATAAATGAGACCCCTGCTCTTTAATAATGATATTAAAACATTAGCACAAAAACATTATTCATACATTGCTCATGGAACTACTTTCAGGAATGTTTCAGTTGGATGCTCATCTAAAATGTTTTAAATGTTACTACTCGTTTCAGAATGTTCAGAGAGCATTCAAAAGTAACATTCCCACAACGTTTTCAAAATGATGGAATGTTCCCTTATAACCAAGAAAAAAGCATTTTTTTAAATATTTTTTAAAAAACTTGATGATTTGAACTGTCAGAAACTGTCTGTCTTTTGTTCTTTTAGTTTTCATTATCATGGTCTCTTAGTTTGTTTCATTTCATGTTCTGTTGTCTTTGTTCTAGTTTCCTGCTCTCTTTAGTTACTTTGGCAGTTCATTTAATCATCGCACCTGTTAGCCTTTTTATTTTGTTAACAATGTACAGTTTTATAAGTTTGGGTATCCCTCTGAGGCTGCACAATAATGTGCTCTTTCTTTATAAGAAAATATCTTAGTGATATGCCATTCAGGTTCTGGAGAAAGCTGGATATTGTGATGTTTTTCCCTTATGAAAATTAACCATGGTTTTATTGTAGTAAAAGTGTAGTAACCATGTTTTTTTGGCGTATTGATTACCATTTGTATAACCACATTTTTTCTACAAATATCATGGTTAAACTATGGTTAGTGTAGCAAAACCATGGTTAATATATTCTTGGTGTAGCAGTATTGAGTTGTATGAAATAAAATGGAAAGTGAAAAATAGGCTGTGCAAAAGTTTGGGCACCCAGTTGTGTGGATTTACCTGTAGTCAATTAATGTTAATTGATTGCAACACAAAATTAATTTGATTGACTCAGTAAACCTTAGCACTGCAAACACAGGTGCAACCAATCATGAAAAATGATATTTAAGGTAGCTGATTGCTAGTTGTGCTTCTCCTTGATCTCTACGGGAAAGTAGCAACATGGAAACCTCAAAAGAACTCCCTAATGACCTAAAAACTAGGATAATTCGTCAATATGAATTAGGAGACGGATACAAAAAGTTATCACAAAGTAACGTCGGTCCTGGAGAGCCACAGTCATGCAGAGTACAGCTCCAACCCTAATCAAACACATCTGAACAAGCTAAACAAGGTCTAAAGATTACTAGATTACTTAACCTTTTATTAAGGTTGGAGCAAAACTCTGCAGGACCGTGGCTCTGATGGAGGACTGATGTTGGCCACCCCAGGTTTAAAGTCTCTGTCTCCACAGTCAGAAATATAGTTAGAAAATGGAAGGCCAAAGAAACAGTCCTTGTGAAGGAAAGATGTGGTAGGCCAAGAAAGGCAAAGGCGAAGAATTGTTAGAATGGTCACAGACCACCTCCAAAGAGCTCCAAGAACATCTTGCTGCTGATAATGTCATTGTACATCGTTCCACAGTCCAGAGTACTTTGCACAAGGTACAGCTCAATGGAAGGGTGATGCGAAAAAAGACTTTTCTGCATACTGCCAACAAGCAGAGTCGTGTGAGTTATGCAAAGGCTCATCTGGACAAGCCTGAATTATTTTGGAAAAATATCCTGTGGAGAGATGAAACTAAGAGTTATTTGGTCACAACCAGAAGCGCTTTGCATGGCGGAAAAAGAACACAATGTTCCAGCAGAAGAACCTGATCCCTACTATAAAATTTGGTGGAGGATCCATCATGAACTGCCAAAATACAGACAGCACATTACATTTCTTACCAGAGACAGTAATATACTGGACCACTGCTACACTACAATAAAGAATGCCTATCACTCTGTCAAAAGGGCAGCTTTGAGGCTTTCTGAATACTGTTTGGTTCATCTTATACCGACCTACTGGCAGAAACTGAAATCAGCTAAAAAGATGGACTAATGAAACAGAGTGAGATTTACAAGCCTGCTTCGACTGCACTGATTGGAGTGTTTTTGAAGCAGCTGCCACTGATCTGGATGAGCTTACAGAGACTGTAACATCATACATCAGTTTCTGTGAGGATATGTGCAATCCTACCAGGACTTATTTAACATACAATGACAAAGAATGGTTCACAGCAAAACTCAGACAGCTTTGGCAGGCCAACGAGGATGCCTACAGGAGTGGGGACAGAATCGTGTACAATCAGGCCGGGAACACACTGACAAAAGAAAATCAGAGTGGCTAGAGAAGCTACTCTAAAAAGCTGGAAAACCAGTTTTCAGCAAACGACTCTGCTTCAGTGTGGAAAGGCCAGAAAGACATCATAAACTACAAGACACCATCCCCCAGCACTGAGGCGAATCAACAACTTGCTGAAGACCTGAATGAGTTTTACTGCAGATTTGAAACTCCCGGTCTCACACCCCACACCCGCTCTGACCATCTCTCTACACAACCATTAACACCTCTAGCAACCCCCCTCTCCCCTTTCCTGCACTTCAGATCAGTGAAGATGATGTGCATCAGATCTTAAGGAAACAGAAGAGAAGAAAAGCACCAGGCCCAGACGGTGTTTCACCAGCCTGTCTGAAAACCTGTGCTTTCCAGCTGGCTTCCATATTTTCGCAGATCTTCAACAGATCACTGGAGCTGTGCAAAGTCCCTGCCTGCTTCAAATTCTCCACCATGATCCCCATCCCAAAGAAACCCAAAATCACAGGACTTAATGATTACAGACTTGTTGCCCTAACATCTGTGGTCATGAAGTTGTTTGAGAGACTGGTGTTGGCTTATCTGAAGGACATCACTGGACCCCCTGAAGTTTGCTTATCGAGCAAACAGGTCTGTGGATGATGCAGTCAACATGGGACTGCATTATATCCTACAACATCTAGACAAATCAGGGACTTATGTGAGGATCCTGTTTGTAGACTTCAGTTCGGATTTCAATACAATTACCCAGCACTCCTCCAGACTGAACTAACCCAGCTCTCTGTTCCTAGCTCTATCTGTCAATGGATCACCAGCTTTCTGACAGATAGGCAACAGCTAGTGAGAATTGGTAAATTCACATCCAACAGCCGCACCACCAGCACTGGCGCCCCTCAGGGTTG
>NW_015651641.1:2291402-2300833 GCF_001515625.1 Sinocyclocheilus rhinocerous
TCCCAAAGAAACCCAAGATAACAGGACTTAATGACTACAGACCTGTGGCCCTAACGTCTGTGGTCATGAAGACATTTGAGAGGTTGGTGTTGGCTTATCTGAAGGACATCACTGGACCCTTACTGGACCCCCTGCAGTTTGCTTTCCGAGCAAACAGGTCCGTGGATGATGCAGTCAACATGGGACTGCATTATATCCTACAACATCTAGACAAATCAGGGACTTATGTGAGGATCCTGTTTGTAGACTTCAGTTCGGATTTCAATACAATTACCCAGCACTCCTCCAGACTGAACTAACCCAGCTCTCTGTTCCTAGCTCTATCTGTCAATGGATCACCAGCTTTCTGACAGATAGGCAACAGCTAGTGAAACTGGGGAAAACCATGTCAAACAGCTGCACCGTCAGCACTGGCACCTCCCAGGGACGTGTTCTCTCCCCACTGCTCTTCTCCCTCTACGCCAACGACTGCACTTCTACTGACCCCTCTGTCAAGCTACTGAAGTTTGCAGACAACAATACAGTCATTGGCCTCATCCAGGACGATGATGATTCTGCATATAGAAGTGAGGTTGAGCAGCTGGCTGTCTGGTGCAGTCTTAACAACCTGGAGCTGAACAAGCTCAAAACAGTGGAGATGATTGTGGACTTCAGGAGAACCCCCCCTGCACTCCCCCCACTCACCATCATGAACAGCACTGTGGCTGCAGTAGAGTCATTCAGGTTCCTGGGCACCACCATCTCTCAGGACCTGAAGTGGGACAATCACATTGACTCCATTGTTAAAAAGGCCCAACAGAGATTGTACTTCCTTCTCCAGCGAAGGAAGTTCAACCTGCCACAGGAGCTGCTGATACAGTTCTACTCTCTAGTCATTGAATCTGACTTGTGCACTTCAATAACTGTCTGGTTTGGCTCAGCTACAAAATCAGATATCGGAAGACTACAGAGGATGGTTCAGACTGCTGAAATGATTATTGGTGCTCCCCTGCCTAACCTTCAAGAACTGTATATATCCAGATCACTCTGAATCCCTAACATCCAAGCCATCTCCTTTTTGAACTTTTACCATCTGGCCAGCGCTATAGAGCACCGAACACAAGGACTGCCAGGCATGAGAGAAGTTTCTTCCCCAGGCAATCTACCTCATGAACAGTTAAATGTTCTCTCACATACGGTTCAATAAAAAGATGTGCAATACCACATTTGTTTACTCAATACTACCCTACATCTTATTCCATTCCTTTGTTGAGGGTGCATGGATTCCACCCAGTGTATGCAGATTCTTAAGAACAATGTTTGAGATTGAAGTTACGCCAGGGTTGGTTGTTTCAGCAGGAAAATGACACAAAGCACTGTTCCAAATCTAGCAAGGAATTCATGAACAAACACAGATACAATGTTCTAGAATGGCCATCCCAGTCCCCAGACTTCATCAAAAATCTATGGATTGATTTGAAGCAGGCTGTCCACGCTCGGCAGCCATCAAACCTGACTGAACAAGGCAAATTTTGCATGGAAGAATGGTCCAAAATACCTGCAGCCAGAATTCAGGGACTTATCAGTGGCTATAAGAAGCATCTACAGGCTGTTGTTTCAGCAAAAGGTGGCTCCACTAAATACTGATGTCATTATTAAATTGGGGTTATCAAACAATTGCACCTGTCTGTTTTTGTAATGATTCATATTGCATTGAATCTGTTGATTCAATAAATGTTATTTCAGAACTGAAATGTTACTGTTTCCAAATGGTATAAATTATATCCAAATGAAGTTGCTACTTCGAAAGCCCAGCAGATTATAAATTGAAATTATGATAATTATCAGGGGTGCCCAAATTTTTGCATAAAACTTTATACTTAAGTTCCATTGTTTCCTCAGTTTATTGTCAGTTGTTGTTTGTGTATTGTGCACCCTTTTGTGTTGATTTGGATTACACTGCGTTTATTCTTTGATTAAATACCTCCATGTTGGACCTTTGACTCATCTCCATCTTTTGAACTTTGAAATTGTGACATGAACATTCAGAGAACATTCAGAAATAACATTTTCAAAACTTAATGGAAACATTCACAAAATCTTTAGAATACAGTTTACTGGGTAGAAAGTGTTACTGAACAAATATCAAGAACAATAACTATTGACAATTATAACGATAACTATATTAGCGTCCACTCCAATGCACGTTAGTGTTCTGTTTACTATAAGAGTGTGCTGCAGTTTTGTCGTCTGCCACTTTATATGCTCAAGCTCTTTAAAGTCAGGATGGATTCTGACTGGCTGCCAATGTTTTTATTAATCATCAGCTGAAAAAATTGTTCTGAAAATGATTCCAGTAGCCATCATAAATGGATCAGTACCTGGTCAGCGCACCAGTACCAGGTGGCTTGGATAGAAAGACCAAAGACCAGGCCAGGCCAGGGCAGATCGCCGGTGATGGGGTCTCTAAAGATGTGGAATGAGTCTGCACGAGGAGTGTAGCACTCTTCACTGATGTTCACTCCCACCACTGACGGGATCGCAGTCATGTATCGGTCTTTGAAGTTCTCATAGCCTCCCACCTCATTGAACGCTGCAAGAAAACGGTTGATGTTGAAGCAAGTAGTCATTGAGTGTTGTCCAAAGTCACACAAATCACAAAAATGTGAACAGACGTACCAAAACCCATAAGAATGAATGATCCCACAACCATGATGATGGTCTGCAGGGTGTCTGTGTAGATGACTGCAGCTAGACCACCTGTAGAAGAAACCGTGGTTTATCAATAAAAATCAACTGAGAAACTGAAAAGGATGGGAAAATTATGTTTTTAGAAAAATGTACTCTTGGCATTCATGTTGGCTTCATTTTAAAAAGATGTTTATAACATTGTCAAGAAAGTTTTTCAGTTAAATTATCTCAAAAATGTCATGTGGGGTCACCATCAAGTAAAAAGTAGTAACATTTTCTTTACTTTATTATGTGTGAGTGTATACATCTCAATCATTATTTTGCAAATTATATATATTAGGGCTGTCAATGTTACCGCATTAACACATGCCACCACTGCATGATACGCAAAGTATGTTTTCTTGGCTGGATAAAGCAAACCAGCCTCTCTCTAGCCTCTCTTTTGATGGTTGGGGATAGCAATCAATGTAGAGACAATTGAGGTGACGTGCAGGTGTCGTACAGCAAGCAAGCGTGAGTCCATTCTATTGATGCACAAACAAACTGTGTATGTGCGCTCTTGACGTACAGATCATACATTGTATTTATGCATAGACATATTTCAGTACATTCATGTTATTTCCACACACATTCAGGATAGAAAATACAGTTCTGTGAGACCCACCCTTCAATCTTTTGGTTTACTTTGCTGGATAGAAATTTTAATCTATTGACAGCACTAATATATATATGAAGTATAGTAAGTGTATTTACTTGTCTCATTAGTGTTTAGTGCAGTTGTTGTTGCTACGAAACGCTTGTTTTGTTTACTGGGTGGAGACGTGCTGATATCGCGTTTGGTCTCGTTCTGTATCGCATATCTTGTCAGTGTCTGCGCTTGCTTGGCCATTTGTTGCGGAGAAAATAAGGAAAGTGTGTCCAGCTGAATTAATTTAGTATTTTGTTAGAGGGGTATAAAAAAGCTTAGTTTACCGCGGCAGCCGTCGCGTGAAAATAAACAATACTTACACTACCAGAATAAAAATCTATTTTCTATTTTTACATTAACAATGTAATCAATAATCTGTTTATTAAAGCCAAGTATGAATCTCATCAAGTTAGTATTTTTAACTTGTTTAACTTGTTTTTAACACTCTATCCTGCACCATTGCCACTCCATTTCCCAGGTTCCCTCTGCCCAGGAACTCATTATCAGTTCACACTTGTTTCATATCAGAAGAACTATTTAAGACACACACACACCCCTACACCCACACACTCACAGTGCGTTCCAAACAGGATATATTGCCCTCCGAAGGGCATCTTGGAGTGAAAACAATCATGGCCGCCATATTGAAGGGTCGTTCCAAACCAAAGTGCTCAAAACTGGCCACTTCAAAGGGCCCTTCGGAATGAAAGATTTCGAAGGGTACAACTGATGGACACTTCGGGCTCCCATGATCCTTTGCGCAGATTCTTAGCATGATGACGGCACCTCCGTGTGGGCACGTGATGATGACGCAGAAGGGCACTTCAAGAAACAGTTGTTTGGTCCCCTACACCCTCCAACCCTTCGAAGCTCTCACTCCAGAGGGTAAACCCTTTGAAGGGATTAGGGCATAGGGATGAGCCCTTCCGAATGGAACGCAGGGAAACTCACACTCACTCACTCACTCACACATTGCTGGATATTGTTGGCCTGTAACGTCTTCATGTATTCTGGGTTTTCTACAAGCCTTGCCTTGCCTTGCCTTTGTGTGTTTTATCTTGGACCGTTTATCTGTTTTATGATCGTTTGCTGCCTGCCCTGACCTTCGCCTGTTTTTGGATTACCCTTTTGGATTGCCTTGTTTGCTACTGTTTGCTGGTACTGGACCCTGCCTGCCTGACTATGTTTATTATTAAAGCCTGCACTTGCATCCACATCACCGTTGTCACGCCTCCCTATGTAACAGAATATCCAGCCAAAACCTGGATCTAGCAGCTTTATTAAATGACCCAGACCAATCATGGACCCAGTGATCAGATTCGCTCTTCACCCTCAAGGTAATCGGTCCCTCGAGGATCACATTCAGGACTTTTTAAACGTTGTTCATCACTCTGATTTCCCGGAGTGTGCACTCATAGATTTCTTTTGCCATGGACTTAATGAACCACTATGAACTTAACTAATCTGTCATGGTCTTTGAGGCTCACTATGTCAGTTTTTGGACTATGCTGTTTTGCTATGTGGTTCTCCTTTCACTGTGGGAGAGGCAGAGACTTTCCACAAAATGTCCGCCAGCCCAGAGACTTTTTACAAAATGGCCACTGTTCCAGAGCCTGCTCACGTCAAGCCTGTCAAGCCAGGGCCTCTTCACAACAAGGCCACCATTCAAGGGCCTGTTCAAGTCAGGGCCACCACGCCAGAGCCTCCAGCCATTATGAATGTCAAGCCACAGTCTTCAGCCATCACGGATGTGTTCCCGAGCATCATGAATGTTGCATTTGAAGACACCAAGGCATTCCAAAGGAGTTTGAGGCTGGTTTCCAGTATGGCAGACCCGCTACACACTTAAGTTTGCTGGTCTCAGCACTCATAGGCCCGCAAACCATGATGCTCTCTAGTTTACCAGTCACAGCGCCGTCTGTCTCGGAAATAGACACTGTGCTCTCTGTCCTGCCTGTGAGTGCTACGGTCATTCTATGCATTTGGGCCACACACATCGCCGTAGCTTCCCCAGAGGTGGTATCTTCTGCTGCAGAACCTCCAGAGGTGGCGGCTTCCGCTGCAGAACGTCCCGAGTCATCTGTGTCCTCTCCTCTCAGGGCACTGGTGCCACTTATGAACTCCTTGTCCAAATGCCCGCACTTGCGGTCTTTGCACTTGACCACTTGACTACTAATATGACTTATTTCCTGTATTTGGTCCAAGTGTTCAAGTGAGCATGAAGACCACAACTGTGTGTAGAACTTTTCATTACCTGATGGGACACACTTTATAGTGTTGTAAAAATGCAAGTGTTTACAGAGTTTTATTTTTATTCTCTTCAATACTTTTCATTTTAAAATCAACTTCTAAATGTCTGTTCAGAAGTCCCTATAACAGATGACAAAATTTAATTGTATGGTGCTTCTAAATAAGTGAATAAAATCAGTTGCAAATGTTTTACAAAAGAATTATCACCACTACACATTTGCACCGATAAAACGTGCAACTCTTTGTTTTACTACCAAATTATATGTAATATCTAACTATTATTAATATTTAACATGCAATGGAAAGGTTTCCTTGACCTCTAGCGAGAAGTCTCACGATTTATTTCCAGAACATGATGCATGATGGGATACACTAAGCCTTGAATACCGCTCTAGAACGGTATTCGGATAGTGTGGATTTAGTGTGCGCTAAGGGCACTGCGCTTTGGCGTTTTTAAGACCTTGCGCACTTCCTGTCGCATGCACGCACTCTCAAGTGGCCAAGACCACAAGTGTGGGTATTTGGACAATGGGGAACTCTTAGTCTGCCCTGTCATGGCCAAGGAGCCCATTCCTGAACTCTCAGTTTGTCCTGTCACGGCCAAGGAGGCTGTCTGTGAATTCTCTGACTGTTCTGTTCTGGCCTTGGAGTCCACCTGTGAACCCTTTGACAGTCCAGTTACAGCCAATGAGGCCGTTTATGAACTCTCTACCTGTCCTGTTACAGCCAAGAAAGCCGTTTATGAACTCTTTGCCTGTCCAGCCACGGCCAAGGTTACCATTTATGAACTCTCTGTCTGTTCTGTTTCCAAAAAAGAGGCTGTTCGTGAACCCTCTGACTGTCCTGTCACGGCCAATGAGGCCATCTGTAAACTCTCTGCCTGCCTTGTTACGGCCGCAGAGGCCGTTGTTAATCTCTCTGTGCTCTCTATTAGAGACCTGCGCGGGATGGATTATTCAGTCCCGCTCCCGCAAGATTCTGTCCCGCGCCCTCCCGCTCCCGCAGAAAAATATCTTATCTGGGCCCGCTCCCGCCCGCACATTCATCTTTTGTCCTGCTCCCACCCGCAAAATCCCGTATAAAAGTAATCAATATAGATTTTTTTTCAGCACATCAAAGAAATTTACATTAAATGGTTCTGTAACATCTCCTAAGATCCACAACATCCCAGCATAAATGCTCCCGATAAAATATTTGTCATTTAGGCTAAGCATCAACATTCACAAACCACTGTTATTTTTAACAGAAAAGCAAGCATGGGCTGTTGCGTGCATTGTTTGGCATGGTGGCAGAATGCGAGCAGTGCATGCGAGCAGAATGTTAGCACGCAATTTCAGCACTGCGGTGAGTAGATTCTAACTTAATCACCTCTGGTTGGCCATTGTTCCAGAAATCAACAGCTGAGTCTGTGATTTGCTACATTGCGCAACGCTTTAAACACGTGTTATAAACAGAAACTCTACCTAGCTTGCGCGTGTTAATCATTTTAATGTTATTAGTTGTTCTTTTTGCTTTTGCAACACATAAATAAAAATGTATATGTTTTAGACATTTTATGTTTAGATAATTTCTATTTTGCGGGAGTCCCGCGAATCATTTTATTCTCCCGCATCACGCACACACACGAGTCTCTTCCCGCCCGCACCCGCACTCGCCCATCATGAGTTGTCCCGCGCCGCACCCTGTTGCGTTGGGTCCCGCGGGTCCCGCGGTACTCCCGCGGGAGTGCAGGTCTCTACTCTCTATTCCAGTCCCACCTGATCCGGCGTGGTGGTTCCCTGCACCATCAGTTCCACTGAAGTGTTCCTCAGCTCTATCAGCTCCACCCTGGTGGTCATCTGCTCCATCGTGGGGATCTTCGGTCCCGTCTGCTCAGCTGTGGTGGTCATCTGCTCCGCCGTGGGAATCTTCGATCCCGTCTGCTCCGCCCTGGTGATCTTCTGGTGATCTTCAGCTCCGCCCTGGCTCCCTGCTCTGCCAGCCCTGTCCGGGCACCCTGCGCCACCTTGGTACCCTTCTTGCCAGCTGGAGTTCCCATAAGCTCCTCTAGAGGACACTCTATCCCGCACTCTATATATCTGAAGTACTTGATTATGATTTTAACTGTAGAGTGATAGTTGATATTACATTTAAAGTTAATATATTTATAAAGTTAATATATTATATTATATATTTCAAGTGTATTAAGTTGCAGCTTCATCATTACTAATTACAAATAAATTTAAATACATGACATTGCAATTGACATCCAATTAAATGTCTAAAAAACAGTTCACATTTAAGCTTTTTTGCACTATATTATATTACTACAGTATATTATTTCCATAAAGATTTTTTTAAATGTATATACTTCTTTTTCACAAGGGTGAACTAAACTTGCCTTGTCATAAAATGTCAAATTATCTGATATTTTAAGAGACTTTGACCTTCACCCACTGTAATGAGAGTCTGCAGGGGTCCTCTATGATATCATTTCCTGTTGTGTTTTTTACTGCACATTTTTACACGTTGGTCGCACCACATGCTTTGGATTGGCTGACAAATGTTTTTCATATATTAAGCAGTAATTTTTTTAATATATATATACAGAGTTTTCTCATGAATAAAAATTAAATATATTATTAAATTACTTTTCTTTCTAAGAATTTATTTATTTTTCTCTACTACAGTATCAGGACAGTTGTATCGCCATAAAAATTTTTGACTATATACTCTCTATATGAATTTTAATTCAGAAATTGTGAAGCAGCATTGTATTAATCTTTGGGCCTCTAAAAACCTTAGCAACTGCAGTTTATCAGTCACAGAAGCATACAAACACTCTCAGCCACAGCTGAGACATTTACTGCTGATAAGATGATTTCTGATTTCTTACAGTTTATTGTTGGTTATCTATCTATCTATATGTCTGTCTGTATATATGTGTAAAGGGAGAGTGAAATACTGATGTAGAAAATGTAACTATAAAGTATGCAGTATTTCAGTCAACAGACCTGTTACTGTGTAAAGAGCCGTAATGAGCAGCAAAATAACAACAGCCAGGTAAATGTTTAGTCCCAGAGCCTGGCTGATGAAAATGGCTCCAGCATACATGTCCGCCTAAGAGGTGAAAAAAGGAAGAACAAAAAATGAAGGTGAACTGTCCATTTCAAAACAAGGTCCTTATTTTTGAAATCTAAACCCACTTTAGTCTGACTGCATATGGCCACATGGACATCACAGTCTTTTCAAAAGACTGTCAGACTACAACCAGTGTTTAGTGAAGATCTGATTTAAAGAGGGCTGGACAAACAGCAATTATCTTTTAAGCCTTAAGTAGTTTATTTAAAATGTGTGTTCTTGATGTGTCATAATTTAAAAAACAAGTACAAATATTCCACATAGTCTCTCATAATTGATTAAAAAGCTGCTTTCATAATGATTATAATGAATGTTTTGTCTTAAAAAAAATCTAATTTTCTGATATTTTAAGAGACTTGTAGCGTTATTGACAAACTATTTTCCTGTTTGACACTGTAAAACTGCTTTGACACAATCAGCATTGTATAAAGCACTATATAAATAAAAGTGATTTGACTTGACTTGACTTGTTGACCTTCAATCACAGCCATGACTGGTTTGGCAGAGATTGCAAGTTTATGCCAAATTACTTAATAAGGTTTTCTTTTCAAGAATTTCATTATTTTTCTTCATAGCGATATCAGTGCAGTTGTATCACAACAATATTTTTTACTTTATACTCACATTTAAAAATGTCTAAATTAATTTTAATTCATATATATATAAGCTACATTCACAATAATTATAAATTAATTATAAATAA